>NW_005371966.1:853682-859451 GCF_000412655.1 Myotis brandtii | reverse complement strand
GCAACCTCCCCATCGACCCTGCCTTGAGTGTGACAGGGGGTGGTGCCCCAACCCCCCAATCGGCCCTACCCTAAGCATGACTAGGGGTGGCATCGCAACCTCCCGATCCGCCCTGCTCTGTGCATGACAGGGGGCAGCGCCCCAACTCCCCAATCAGCCCTGCTCTGAGCCCGACCAGGGGCTGCACCTAGGGATTGGGCCTGCCCTCTGCCACCCGGGAGCAGGCCTAAGCCAGCAGGTTGTTATCTCCCGAGGGGTCCTAGACTGCGAGAGGGCACAGGACGGGCTGAGGGACCCCCCCTCCCCCCTGAGTGCACAAATTTTTGTGCACCGGGCCTCTAGTATATATATAAAAGGCTAACATGCTAAGTGTTCTTCTCTCTGTCCCGGTAATGACGTCACGTAGCAACACTCGGCTTCCTCTCCCTAGTGACGACTAGCCTCCCTGTAGTTTCTTCAGCCCAGGAACACCAGGTGGAAACACTTTGCACTGTAACCAAATGTCTGTGAGGCATTTTTCTGTGTCTCATCTCATTTGATCCTCACAGAAGTCCTGGAGTAGGTAGCTAGGATCCTCACAGAAGTCTTGGAGTAGGTAGATAGGAGACTCGGTGGAATCCTATTTTCTTTTCATTAGCTGGAAAACACAGATTTAGAAAGCTTAGAAACTTGACCTGACTGAAAAGAAGTAAGAAATGGTGGACCTTGAAAATGACTTCAGTTTTGTCACTGCACAGAATATAGTCAAACACAGCTGCAGTTATATATTTTACCCTTTGTTCTCCCTGCGTGATCTACAATAATAACCTGCTTCATGTTGATATTTACTGCTGTGTTGCTGACAGTTACCTGAAAGAGAAGTTGGGGTGCTTCACTGGGCTGGAAAAAGTTTAGCTAAATCAAAAAGCAGCTCTAATTAATCAAGTTTGTTCTATATCTATAAAAGGCTAAGTTGACTCACACATGCACAATACATATAAAGCTCTCGCTGGTGCCAGTCACATGAGTGTGTTTTGATCTATCATTGTCGATCGTGAATTTGGTTGACACTTCTATTATAGAGGAAGGGCGAATAGTGATATTAAAATATTTCTTCTAATTAATTTCCTTTCAATGTGCACAAATCCGTGCACCAGGCCTAGTGGAGCCATTTTCTCCAATAAAGGGCTCCTTGGAAAAATGGCTGATTCTACAGCAGGGGCAGAAAATAGACATGATGAGCCTGGACAAACCTGTAGTGCCAGAAAGTAAAGAAGTATTCCCCCTCCTCTCTCTCTCTCTCTCTCTCTCTCTCAGAGTGATGGGGGCATGACAAAGGGACAGAAGAACCAACTGAAAGCTCCCATTGGCTAATGCGGGAACAATTCGAGCAACAAAAATAAATAGAGTAGTATTGGATTATAACCCAAAGTACAAAATAAATATCCAGTTATAAATAAATGATTAAATAATAAACAAATAGGGGGGAAAGAGACATGCTCTGTGCAGATAATTCCAAAGAATTTTTTAAAATATTTTTTTATTGATTTCAGAGAAGGAGAGAGAGATAGAAACATCAATGATACAGAGAATCATTGATCAGCTGCCTCCTGCACACCCCCCACTGGGGATTGAGCCCACAACCTGGGCATGTGCCCTGACCAGGAATCGACCCGTGACCTCCTGGTTCATAGGTCGATGCTCAACCACTGAGCATGCTAGTCGGCCTCCAAATAATTGTTTAAATATGTTTCTATTGATTTCAGAGAGGAAGAGAGAAGGAGGGAGATTCATAGTTCGATGCACAACCTCTGAGCCACACCAGCTGGGCAATTCCAAATAATTTATGTAGCTACTTTCCCAACCCTCAAGGGGAACATAGCCTCCTGTCCTCAAGTGTGGGCTGTATACTTTGGTGCAAAGTACACTTTGGTCCAAAGAGGACACGATGCAAGGGGGTGGGAGGAAGATTACATTGAAAGTGGAGACATCTGATGGACAAACACAACCTCAGCCAGGTGACCAGGGTTGAGTGGGAAGATGTTAAGTCCTGCTGAGCGCATGGAGCAGTGGTTCTCAACCTTGGCTGCACATTAGAATCACCTGGGAATCTTTTTAAAATCCTGATTTCTGGGCCTCATCCTCCAGAAATTCTTTCTTTGTTATGGGGTGGGGCCCCAGAAATCAGGATTTTAAAAAGATTCCCAGGTGATTCTAATGTGCAGCCAAGGTTGAGAACCACTGGCATGGAGCCTTGCTAGGATGTGATGGAAAGGGTGATTTAGCTCCGCGGTCCTCTTCTCTCCCTTTTTAAAAAATCTGTTTTTATTGATTTCAGGGAGGGGGAGAGAGAGAGAGAGAAACATCAATGATGAGAGAGAATCACTGATCAGCTGCCTCCTGCACACCCTACACGGGGAATCATGCCCACAACCCGGGCATGTGCCCTGACCAGGAATTGAACCCTGACTTCCTGATTCATAAGTCGTCACTCAACCACTGAGCCACACCAGCTGGGCTGCGGTCCTCTTCTCAATAGCCATTCTGTCTACTTGGGACAGAAACAGTAGACAAACCCTGAGAAACAGTCCCCTATCTGAGAGGACAGTCACAGCCAAGAGGAGTTGAGGAGACATGACTAATCCCGTGTGGGATCCTGGGACAGAAAACGGACCTGATAGGAAAGCCAAGGGTCTCTGAATAAGACTACAGAATTGAGTTAATCACAATGTACAAAGTTGTTCGATTATTGTGACAAATGTAGCAGACCATTGTCAAATGGTAGGTGTGGGAGTGTGGGAACTCACTGCTATTGAGGCCGGCGTCTATCTGTGTATCTGAAGCTGTTCCGAAATGAAAAGTTTATTTGCAACATAAATAGGAATTTACAAATCCTCTCAGGGGTGTGTGTGGAGAAGCACAGCAGTGAACAAGGATGCTGTGCAGGGGCGGGGGTCAGGTTCCCCCTCCTAGACCCCAGGCCTGTGGCCGGCCTGGCGCCATCCTCCCCTCGCCAGCTGTGGGAAGCACAAAGCCCTTCAAGGTGGATGGCAGCCTTCCCTTTGTTCCCAGCGAATTCTAATTGCAAAGCTCCTAGTGCGGGCAGCCCGCAGCAGAGGAGGCGCCCTGCACCCTCCGGCTGCCCAGATCCTGGTGGGGCTAACCCATTGCCCCAGGGCAAGGCACCCTCCCACCCAGCCTGATTCCGTGGGCCACTCGTTGGGGCCTGTAGCCCCAGTGGCAATAGACACTGGGTCTAATTCTCAGACCTCCCTGGACAATGGGAGCCCTCCTTCCAGTGCTCCCTCCTCCCCTCACCCTCCTCCTGGGCTTACTCCACCCCCACCCTCACCGGCCTTTGAAAAACTGCCCACCATGGCTGATGTCTGGGGAACACAGCCCACACTGAGGACAGGGGGTTACGTTCCTCCTTGGGGGCTGGGCAAGTATCTCACCCCCTCCTGCACCTGCTCCAGAACCAGCCTCACAGGGCCGTGCACACAAAGACTGGCAAGACAGGCAGAGGCTTAGACGGGGCTGGCAGAGACAGGCCCTTAACTGGGATCCCGAGGCATCCTCCCCAGCAGCTGCTGGGCGGTGGGTGGGGGCAAGGTACACCTCACCGAAGCCCTGACGACACGCCAAGAACGCGAGGGCTGGAAACGCCGCTGCCTTTGTTCCGCTCAGGTGCCCAGCAGGCCCCGGCAACTGCCCTGGGAACACTGTGGCTTGGACACTCCCACAGGCTGCGGGGGTCCGCACATCAGGAGCCAGCATTGCGACCCCCAGCTCCCCCTTGGGGAGACTTTGGCCTAATTATCCGGTCTGAGAGGCTGGGTTCTTGGACTTCGAGCACCACACAAGCCCAGCTGCCCTGGCTAGGCGCCAGGGCAGGCTCGGGTCAGAGGGCTCCCTCGCCTTCCTCTCTAGCCCTCCTGAAACGTGGCAGCTGAGCTGAGTCCTACAGGGCCAGAGGGAGGTCAGCAAAGAAGAGGTGCCCCAGGCAGTGGGCCCCCACCAGGGCCAAGGGAAGAGAGGACAGCTTGGGAGGCGGCTGCTTTTCAGTACTGGGGGGCCCGTGGGCCAGCTAGTGCCCAATCTTGCAGCCATGGAGACGAATTGAGCTTGATCTGCAGTGTGAAGACAAAGAGCGGGTGGGGAGGGACTGGTCAGAGGTGTGCTGCTTGCTAGGAGAAGCGTGCAGGGCATGGGCCTCGAGGAGTGGTGACCAGAGGAGTGGTGACATTGCCTGCTTGAGGAAGACTGGGGGAAGGGGAGGGAGGGGGCAGCCCATTGCACCCCCCGTCCAGATGAGGAGCCCCCTTCATCAACATCCGGAGATACCCTTTTTTTCTTTTTTTTTTCATAGTTCATGCCACTTCAATTGACCTGAATAAAATGAAATCTAGCAAATTTGAAAATACTGATTTAGTGCTAGCATCCCTCAACAATGGCAGTGGAAATTCTACAAGTGGAATTTGTAACCTATTACACAGAAGGCATATACTCCACCGCTAAGTTAAATTCTATGCCAACAATGAGTTTCACACGCAAGCCACAAAATGTTGTCCATATTGTTGCAAAATGTCATTTAATTTCACTCCTATAACTTTTTATTTCTTGTGTTTTAAATGAATACTATATGGAGACACCCTTTGAAGGCAGCCGTCCCTGAAGCAGTGAGAGCCTCGGCCACAGGAGTCCCGGAGCTCACACAAGCCCATTGTCAGCAGCCACTCCGACCCAGCCACCTCCCTCTTAGCCTCTGACCCCACAGAGGCAGCGGCAGCCACAGGTGGCTACACCCTCAAGGTCCAGCCACCAGCCTTGGAAACTGCCTCCCCTCCCAGCTGAGCGATGGAGGGCCCCACCCTTGGCTCCCTCCGTCCTTGTCAGGCTGCCCCGCCTTGCTCTTTTCACCCCGCGCCCTCGCCCTCCCGGAAGCTGTGGCCACTTCCCCAAAGCACCATGGGCTGCGTGGGCTGGCCCACGTCCTTCTCCAGCCACGGCTTTCTCTCTCCACAAGCTCCTTGGACAAGCGTGATCTTGAGTCGCCTGCACCCAGACGCCGCCTCACTTCCCCCTGCTTCTCCCTGCGCTGTCTGGCCTCTGTCCTGGCCGGTCCACTGAAGCAGCCCTCACAATGGGGCCAGCCTCCCCGGGCCATCTATGGGTCGCCTACTTCCCTATTGCCTCTCTATCTCCAAGCCAGCGTCAGTCCTGGGCCAGAGAAGGCTCAAGTTGGGGTCTTCTGATGAGTAGAGCGACCCTAACAGCTCGAGGGTCTCCAAGCCCCCCTCAATCCCTCCCATCTCCCCCACATGCCACTTGAGGCTCCTCCAGCCAGCCGGGGTGAAGATGCTGCCCCTCCCTCACCTAGCAGGCTCAATCTGGCTCCAGCCGGAACTGCTTTACTTCTTAAAGCCACCGGATGGCTGAGGGTTTAGCTTAATGGGATGAACCATCTGGGGACCACAGTGAGCCTGGGACTTGGGGAGGGTTGGGGGGGCACACTTCACATACCTGACCAGGACAATGATCCCTTCCTTCCCCACCCCATGACTGCTCTGAGCCCTGAAAATTCCAAACAGGCTGCTCAGCTGCTAGCGGAGAGGCAGCTGAACAACCTTGCTCTTGCCCGGGAGGCTTGAGGCGAGGTCCCCCGGGGAGAGGCGTGTCAAGAGTGAGGAGCTGGGAACCCCCAACTGAGGCCTCTGAGGAGGTCTGTGCACCCACTAGCACCAGGGGGCAGCCTTACCCGATTCCTACCTGAGTCGCCGGGATGGGCTC
>NW_005371966.1:853073-853620 GCF_000412655.1 Myotis brandtii | reverse complement strand
CCTTGCACCTCGGCCAGATGGGCTCCCCGTGTCCCCCTTAAAAGACTCATAGAGACCTGTCTCCCCAAACACTGGGACCCTGAACTCTGGCTTCCAGGGCTGCACTCCTTGGGAAGGGCTGATGCCAGGAGGAGGCAGGATGGTGCCTGTGACAAAGCCCCACAGCACACCTGGAGGCAGACATCCCCATCCCAACCTTTCCCTGTGGCCAGCTGGGCCGGGCCCTTCAGGAGGCCCAAGCACCCCGCATCCCCTCTGGTACCCAACCCTGCCCCAGCCCCCTGGATGGGAGTCAGAGAGGAGAAAGGAGGGGGAGAAGGAGAAAGGAGGATAAGGATGGCTGGAGGGCAGCCAGGGGAGCGGCTCTTCTAGCTCGGGGAAGGGCAGGTTAGGAGTGGCCATCTGGGCAGGGGTAGGCCCAGGTGAACCTGGGGATAGGGGTGGTTGGGCCTCGGGAGGAGGTGCCGACGGTGCCTCAGGTAGCAGCCATCCTGCTTCCCGCTGGAGCCGCGTCTCCTCCTCGGGAGGAGGGCGGGAGGAGGTGGAG
>NW_005371966.1:849605-851850 GCF_000412655.1 Myotis brandtii | reverse complement strand
GCCCAAGCCATGGGGCTGCCCTCGTACTCCCTGCGTTCCGGGATTGGCCACTGAGGTGGGAAGGCGAGGCCTATCCCCAGGGGGGGCTCCCAGAGGTGAGGAGCCCTGGCTGCCTCCGCTGGTCAGGCACACAAGTGGCACATTGTGTGGGCCCCCCACGTGTGCACACACGAACACACACATACACAATGGGCCACTCTGTCCCTCCCCCTTCCATCTTTTCCCCTCCCCTCCCTTCCCCTCCCTTCCCTTCCCCTCTCTTCTCTGCCCCTCTCTTCCCTTCCCAACCCTCCCCTCCCCACCCTCCCCTCTAGGCTGGGCCTGGAACACTGGGTGCCTGAGCCAGGCATGGGAAGCCTGCGGCCTGGGCTGCCTGGCGCCGCCGCTGGACACACTGCATGCACACCCCATGCCTGCTCGCCCGCCCCAGCCCAGCTTAGCAACAGCGATGGGCACGCATGTCCTGCGACTGCAAAGCAGCACCGGGCTTGGTGGGAAGCCACAGTGACTGGGTGATGGGTGGGAAACTGAGGCCCAGAGTGAAGGCCTTTGCCCAAGGTCACACACAAGAAGGATGCTGGAACCAAGAGCCAGGCAAGCTGCAGTGAAGCCCAGCTTTGGAGTAGTGGAGAGAGCTGGGCCAGGACCAAGGGTAGGAGGCCTGTGCAGGAGGGAGTGCCCAGGGGCTACTGGGGCCCAGCTCCCTGCACCCCCACCCCTGCTCCTGTAGTCTCCGGCCCTGCCCTGCCTCCAGAGCCAGGTGGCCTCCCCCATGATGTCTCCCTCTGTCCTTGCTCACTGACATTTTCAGACACCCCCCCACACACACACACAGACACACACTGACACACACAGACACACACACACACACACACACTGGCAGAGGACTGCACCCGCCCATCATGTTCCCTGGACCTTCCCACTTGTAGGCCAGTGTGTGGGTACAGGGAAGGCAGGGCTCCCTGCCCTCACCCAAGCCAGGCAGGCCTCCAGGCTTGAGTGCCAGCCATGGCGCACATACACACAGGCACGAACATGCCCTCGCTGCCTTTCCTTCCTGTATCGCCTGGCAAACAAGGAACTGTGACACAAGGGATGGCGTGTGTGTGCAAGCACATGTGTCCTCCATAACCATTAGGTCGCCCTTGGTGACCATGGAGGCAGAAGCCTTGTGGTCCAGGGAGCTGAGCCACAGCCCCCCTCAACACTCCAACCCCCCCAGGACTGTTCACCTGGGGCCTCTGAGTCAGTGGCCAGCCGCTGCACTGATTCACCCAGTGGGAAGTTATGATGGGGCTGCGGTGGAGCCTGGAGCTGGGGCTTCCCCCAGCCTCCCAGGGCCTCTGGAAGCTGGATTGGCCGCAAGCCTCCACAGCCTGGTTGTGGAGTTTGGGTCAAGCCCCTGGCCTGTGTGTCCTCCCTCAGGTGTGTTCCTTATTCCCTACATCCTGATCGCCCTGATTGGAGGAATCCCCATTTTCTTCTTGGAGATCTCACTGGGCCAGTTCATGAAGGCCGGCAGCATCAACGTCTGGAACATCTGCCCCCTGTTCAAAGGTGAGCAGCCCTGGACCAGCCCCTCTCTGCTCTCTCCCTCGGCCACTCTTTCCCTTTCCCACTGCTGGGACAAGGCTGGCACCCACTTGAGAAATCGCATCCTGTCTGAGCACCAGGCCTGGGGCCCATTGATGACCCCCCAAGACACGAGGGAAAGCTGGACACCATGCAGACCACCATGTGACCTTGGGCAGGCTAAGGGCTAGAGGGGGGATTGGGCCTGTCCGCTAGGGGGAGAATGTGCAGGCCCAGCAGGGCTGGGAACACACTTGGCTAAGCTCACTTGGCTCACTGAGTGGAGGGCGGCTGGTGCAAGAGACAACCATGGGAGAAGCGGCCTGGGGCCAGCTCTCTGAGGCCAGAGGGCCAGGCTAAGGGCTTGGAGGGGAGCGATTGAAAGTTCAGGGTCTGAATGGAAGAACTAATAATGGCAAAGGTCACCTTAGAACCCCTTCTGTGCGTGGGTGGCAGTGTCCCCATCATCTCTCTAGGCCCTAGCAGGTAGGTTTCACTATTACTGTCTTTGAGGAGGCTGGGACACAGAGAGGTGAAGTGACTAGCTGTGACTGCCTGCTGAAAGGAAGTGCGAGATAGTCACCCTCCAAATCCAGGTCTAGCAGCCTTCCCCCTTGAGGGGGAAAACCCCAGGTCACCAGATAGCCCCCCAAGTTGCTGAGTACTGTAGGCC
>NW_005371966.1:833107-849439 GCF_000412655.1 Myotis brandtii | reverse complement strand
GGAGATAGTGAGGCCCAAGAGAAGAGGCAGGTGTGTGAGGCTAGGCAATCAATAGGACTTAATGCTCAGATGGGGCAGGAGCGGAGGTCTGGGGAGGATGCAGGTGAGGCCAGGAGCAGGGGCTTTGGGGCCAGGGACAGACTGGGGAGTTAGCCCAGCACTGGGACTCTTACGCAAGGGATAGTCCACGGGGCTCTGTCTGGAGCACGACAGAGAAAGACGTAATGGGATGGAAGGTGGGGAGGGGGTGGACGGTGGATGCAGGGAGCAGGATGTTATGGGGTGGTGGGAAGCCTGCACAGAAACTGCCCTCCTCCTAGGCCTGGGCTACGCCTCCATGGTGATCGTCTTCTATTGCAACACCTACTACATCATGGTGCTGGCCTGGGGCTTCTACTACCTGGTGAAGTCCTTCACCACCACGCTGCCCTGGGCCACGTGCGGCCATACCTGGAACACTCCCGACTGTGTGGAGATCTTCCACCACGAAGACTGTGCCAATGCCAGCCTGGCCAACCTCACATGTGACCAGCTTGCTGACCGCCGGTCCCCTGTCATCGAGTTCTGGGAGTAAGTCAGGTGCCTCTGGACCAGGCCCAGCCCGGGCCTCTCTCTGGGCTCCGCACGCCGAGTCTGCGTGGGTTGGGTGGGACCCAGTCCCGGGGGGATTCCCGGCAGGAGTCACTCCTGGGCCCTGCCTGCCCCCGGGGGACCCCCAGGCCAGTCCCTGGGGGAGCCGGGAGGGATGGGCCTGGTTTTTTCAGCACCGTTTCTCACTCCGGGTGCTGTCACTCCGCGGTGCCTGACCAGGGGAAGGGGAACGACCGCCCTGTGTGCTAGGGTAGCCACGAGCCCCCCCACCGCTGTCCAGGGGCTCCCGGGCTCCAGGCACACACACTGCGTGGCCTCCAGGTGACAGGCTTGGGCCCGGGCCTCGCCCGGGTGCTCAGGAGGGACCAGCTGGACACCGGGGCTGCAGGAGCGGGAGCACCAGCCCTGGGACAGCTCCCAGTGGCTCTGCCCTCTGCTCACACGCCCTCGTGGGCCCTCCCTCCCCAGGAACAAAGTCTTGCGGATCTCCAGGGGACTGGAGGTGCCAGGTGCCCTCAACTGGGAGGTGACCTTGTGTCTGCTGGCCTGCTGGGTGCTGGTCTACTTCTGTGTCTGGAAGGGGGTCAAGTCAACAGGAAAGGTACAGCTGGAGGCGGGCAGGGCTGGGGGTGATGGCAGGGCTGGGGGGCAGCACTGCCTAGGGGGGGGGTCCTCTGCCAGGAACCACTGTTGCAACAGGTGACGGGGCCAGGGCCTAGGCCTGAGGAGGGGGCAGGTACTTCAAGCCAGGCCACGTGATCCCCACCCCATGGCTGGGTAGTCCTCCCTACCCTCCAAATCCAGGTCTAGCAGCCTTCTCCCTTGAGGGGGAGAAGCCCAGGCAGCAGCTGCCCTTCCCCTGTGTTGGGCATCCCCGGCCCCTCCCTCCTTCCTCGTTCCTCTCCATTCCTCACTCAACACCTGAGTCTGTTTGGACAGTCTGGGTGGACCTGCTGTATGGCTCTCTTGCCTGCCTGTCTGGCCCAGGGTCGAGTCTAGACACATGCCTTCCCCAGAAGCTCGCTGTCAGGTTCGGGAGACAAATGTGTGAACAGGCGCATAATAAGACAGTGTGCCGAGGGCTGTGGGACATGGCCAGGTCCCTGGAGGGCTGGCTCGTTCCCCAGCAGGGTCTGAAGAGCAGCCGCTTCCCGAGCTGGCGGTCCCACTTGGATGGAAGGCAGAGGCTTTTGCCGTCCGTCTCACTCTTGCCCGTCTCTGGCTGGCCCACTTCTAATCCCAGCTCCCGAGGACCCCGCCTCTCTGCAGAGGATGACCTGGACCTGCCTCCAGGCTGCTGTCCCACTCTCTGCCCGGGGAGGGCCCTGCCTCTCCCCTCCCTCTGCAGCCGACCTGCGCTTGCCATGGGGCTGCTAACGCCCAGCCAAGCACCTGGCTTCCTTTGGAAGGAGCCATGGCTCTGGGGAGTCTAAGGGGGGGCTGCTGGCTGGCTCGTTCCTTACCTCTGAACACACTGTCCAGTGGTGGGGGACCGTGGCCTGCCCTGCTCAGGCTGCTCAGGCCGGGGGCCTCTAAGGGGGAGGTGGGTGCTGCCGGGCCCCTCTGAACAGCATGGCCCCCCAGATCGTGTACTTCACCGCTACGTTCCCCTACGTGGTCCTCGTGGTGCTGCTGGTACGTGGAGTGCTGTTGCCTGGCGCCTTGGATGGCATCATCTACTATCTCAAGCCTGACTGGTCGAAGCTGGGGTCCCCTCAGGTGAGGCAGAGGTAGTGGGAGGGAGACCAGGGGGCCAGCCCAACAGGGCCCCTCACACCTACTCTACCCTGGCCCGTGTCTAGGTATGGATAGATGCTGGGACCCAGATTTTCTTCTCTTATGCCATTGGCCTAGGGGCCCTCACAGCCCTCGGCAGCTACAATCGTTTCAACAACAACTGCTACAAGTAAGGACCTCTGCCCCGCTCCCCTGCCCTGCCTGCCCATGGGCAGCAAGCAGGCAGCCTAACCAGCTCCTGTGGTCCCCTGTGTCCCCAGGGACGCCATCATCCTTGCACTCATCAACAGCGGGACCAGCTTCTTCGCTGGCTTCGTGGTCTTCTCCATCCTGGGCTTCATGGCTGCAGAGCAGGGCGTGCACATCTCCAAGGTGGCAGAGTCAGGTAAAGAGCCTGGGCCCCAGCCTGGCCTCTGGAACAGAGGCTGCTGTCCTAACATACCTACCGTGTGCATGAACGCACATACAAATCTACATTCTGAGAAAATTAAAAAATCAACTCAACGTTGTCACATTGCTCTAGGCCAGAGGCAGGCCTGGATGAGCAATTGCAAGGCACAGCTGTTCCAGCCAGCTTAGTGGGCCTGGCCACCTGGAGCTTTGAGCTCCAGGCCATCCATCCCCGGGGGCCTCTGGGTATGCTCTCATATTTGCCAATGTTGCAGAGGGGAAGGAAGGCCTTTCCAAGGTCAAAGGTAACCAGAAGCCCAAACCAGATACCCTCCTCCTATAGGCGGTCTGCCAAGGGCCCGCAGGAGCCTTCCAGCCCCTGGGTGGCACACCCACAGCAGGCTCAAGCCGTTCAGCAGTGCCTTGCCATGAAGGGAAAGGCCTTTGGCCAGGGGCCCTGGTGTTTGCAGTCCTGGTACCATGAAGCAGGGGTGGGGGACAGGAAGTGGGCATAGCCACAGGTATTCACATCCTGCCTCTTTCCCTCTTAGGGCCTGGCCTGGCCTTCATCGCTTACCCCCGGGCCGTCACGCTGATGCCCGTGGCCCCGCTCTGGGCTGCCCTGTTCTTCTTCATGCTGCTGCTGCTGGGCCTTGACAGCCAGGTTTGCAGGGGGGACAGGATAGAGGGGGTGGGAGGGGAGGGGCTGGCAGGTGGGCAAGGGCCATGGCCTGAGCACCTGGCCACAGTTTGTAGGTGTAGAAGGCTTCATCACAGGCCTGCTGGACCTCCTCCCGCCCTCCTACTACTTCCGTTTCCAAAGGGAGATCTCTGTGGCCCTCTGCTGCGCTCTCTGCTTTGTCATCGACCTCTCCATGGTGACTGATGTGAGTGGGGCAGGGTAAGGGCTGCCTCTGGCCCCTGGCTGCCATCTGCCACCTGCCCTGACCTGGCTCTATCCCTAGGGCGGGATGTACGTCTTCCAGCTGTTTGACTACTACTCGGCCAGTGGCATGACCCTGCTCTGGCAGGCCTTCTGGGAGTGCGTGGTGGTCGCCTGGGTATACGGTAGGTCTGGGCTGAGGGGCAAGAGGGGCTGTGGCATGGAGCAGGCGTGGTGGGTCTACAGTTCTAGCCGTCCCTTCACCCCACCCCAGGAGCTGACCGCTTCATGGATGACGTGGCCTGCATGATTGGGTACCGGCCTTGCCCCTGGATGAAATGGTGCTGGTCCTTCTTCACCCCACTGGTCTGCATGGTAAGGGCCAGGAAGGCTGGACTGGATGGGACAGGGCACCTCGGGCCACTGGCTAATTGCAGATTCTCTCCACAGGGCATCTTTATCTTCAATGCTGTGTACTTCAAGCCACTGGTCTACAACAACACCTACGTGTACCCATGGTGGGGCGAGGCCATGGGTTGGGGCCTGGCGCTCTCCTCCATGCTGTGTGTGCCCCTCCACGTGCTGGGCCGCCTCCTCACGGCCAAGGGGACCATGGCTGAGGTCAGTTCTTCAACAATGCCCCTCCCTTCTGTTTTAGTCAAAGCCTTACCTCCAGATTGTCTGTACCCCCGACCCCCAGGATGGGTCACTGTACCAGAAGCCTCTGGGCCAGCTGGACAAAAGGGACACTGGCTATCAGGGTCGTGGCAAGGGGAGGCAGCCTGTCCCTAGCTTCCGTTCTCAGCCACATAACCCTGTCTCCCTGGTGCAGGGAGTAGTGCCTGGTCGGTGTCTCGGGAGGAGCAGCCGTGGGCCGAGTTGGTGGCAGGTGGTGGTGGTGGAAAGAGGCCAAGGACAAGCAGGTGCCCCTCCCCAGGGGCTCACGATGTCCCTTTCTCCTGCAGCGCTGGCAGCACCTGACGCAGCCTGTCTGGGGCCTCCACCACTTGGAGTACAGAGCTCAGGACTTGGAGGTCAGGGGCCTGACCACCCTGACCCCAGTGGCTGAGAGCAGCAAGGTGGTGGTGGTAGAGAGCGTCATGTGACAGGGCCGGCTCCCAGTGCCAGCTCTCCCTCTTGTAGCCATAGCAGCCCCTGCTTTAGCGCCTCCAACCCCTCCAGGGGGCTTGCCTTTCCCTGACACTTCTGGGGTCTGCCTGGGGGGGAGGGGAGGAAGCACCATGAGTGCTTGTAACTAAAATAACTTTTTCCATTTTTAATAAAATGCCAAAAATACCACAACCCACCAAAAATAGATGCCTCCCCCCACCAACCAAGCTGGTGCCCACGCTGCTTCCCAGGCCCTGCTGCCTGCCCTCCCCCTAGTGCCTGCTGCCTGTCCAGGCTCTGCCCAACACACCCGTGGGTGGCTCCTCACTCCAGAGGCAGCAGTGGCAGCTTAGGGAACAGAACGGGAAAGGGGAGGGAGGAGAGAGAGGGACAGCGGAACCACAGTGAGTATTTCAACTGGGCTAGACCCCTCTCCCATCCCTAATCTAGAAGCTTAGAGAGCCAGCCAGCAATGGGACCTTCTGGTTCCTGCGCCAATTGCCACCAATATCAATTGTGTGAGCTTGTGTATGAGTGCATGTGTGCGTGAGTATGTAGGGCACATATAGATCTCTATCTCTTAGCAAAGGGGAAAACCAGGTGTACACTGTGCCTGTGGGCAAATGAGGCTTGTATTTTGCACATTTTATAAAAACTTGAGGAGAGAGATTTCTGCTTGTATATTTCTAAAGAGAAAACAGCCCCGAGGTCCCTCTCCTTGCCACTCCCTGTCCTTTCAGCCCCTCCTTAATTCCTCTGCCCCAGCCAAGGAGTGTGAATTTATAGATCTAATTTTCATAGGCAAAACAAGAGCTTCAAGCTGTGCGAGTCTGTCGTGTGGGTATGCATGTGCGGTCCCCGGCCCCAGGCTGAGGTGGAAAAGTGCACAGTAGGGGCCTCGAGGGTGTCCCGCTACCCCTCTGCCCACAAGTCGTGGGGGTGAGTAGGTGTGGTGTTCTGTCCCAGGAATCTGGGGCTGCTCACCTGGCATGCTCAAGCTTACCCACCACACCCTGCCCCCAGGGCTGGGCTGGGCAGACTGCAGGGATCTGAGGTGGGCACCAGCCAGGGAAGGGATCCAGGCTTGGCTCCCGCCTGCGAGCTTAAAGCTGATGCACTTTTCACGTCTCAAGTCTTCCACGTAGCAGCTTTACTTAACCCACGTCTGTGTCATATCTAATCCCGGGACAGCCGAGTGGACCCTAGAAAGACTTCCCCCACACCCTGACATCAGCTGGAGGGGAGGGACTAGGCGAGGGCGGGGGGCCAGCGGGGACATTCTTACTGTGCTAAAAGCCACTGCAAACATAGCAATAAAAACATGTCATTTTCCAAAGCTGGCTCCTGTTCTGCTTGTCTGGGCGTTGGGGGTGGGACTGGAGGTACAGGGGAGGCCTCCCCACCTCGAGCTGTTTCCTTGGGCAAGTATTTGTTCTGGGGGTCTCCATACCCGACAGTGTTCCAGGAACTGGGACTAGAGCAGGAAAGGAAGCTGACAGAAAGTCTTTCCCCCAAGGAGCTGACACACTTGGGGAGAAAGGATAATAGTATGCGACAGACGCACACACCAAGCAGGGCAAGTGGGTGTGAGGTCACGGGCAGTGGGTGGGAAGTCACGGGTGTAGATTTTCCAAAGGTTGCCCAAATGCCACACTGAACACATGACTCTCCAAGATGCAGGCGGCAAGGGGCAGGCAAGGTGGAGAGGTGAAGTTACAGCAGAGCCGGGGGAAGGTGGAGATCACTGGACCAGGACACCAGCAGTGGAGGGAAGAAGTGTGGATCAGAGATCAGTTTGAAAGGCGGGAAACAGGGCTTGTGGACCACCAGGATGCAGGGTTGAGAGGAGTCAAGAAGGCCTCAAGAAATTGAGCGTGAGCACCGTGAAGGGTGGCATTGCCAGGCCCTGTGCCAGGGAGATGAGGTTTGAAAGGGATGGTGGTGTCATCTGACTAGAGACCTCTATGACGGCGGTTGGACAAGAAGCCTGGAGCTCTGGAAAGTCTGAACTGAAGAGAGAACTTAGGAAGTTCTCAGCACATAAAGACAGCCCGGAAAGCCCTGAGCCTGGATGAGCTCAACCAGGGCGGCCAGGAGTGGGTGCAGAGGGAGAGGCGGCCCGAGCACTGAGCCCTGGGGCCCTGGGACACCCAGAGGTGGCAGAGGAGGGGCTGGTCAGTGGGTGGGATGGACCCCAAGAGTACAGACCTGATCCTGGAACATGTCTGAGGAACCCCCCCCCCCCCATTGGGGTCAGGAAAGAGAGTGCTCGGCTGTCAGATGCTGCTAATGGTCAAGGGAGCGAGGGCATGCCCGACCGGCATGGCTCAGGTGGTTGAGCATTGCCTATGAATCAGGCGGTCAGGGTTTGATCCCCACTGTGGAGTATACAGGAGGCAGCTGATCAATGATTCTCTCTCATCATTGATGTTTCTATCTCTCCCTCTCCCTTCCTCTCTGAAATCAGTAAAAATATATTTTTTTAAAAAGGGAGCGAGGGCCTGAGAAAGTTGGCTGCGTTTGATGACAAGCTCATGGAGACCTGGACAAGAGAAGTTTGGGTTGGGGGTGTGCAAAAGCCTGATTGAAGTGGGATTAAGAAAGAAGGGCTGGAGCCTTAGCCGGTTTGGCTCAGTGGACAGAGTGTCGGCCCACAGACAGAAGGATCCTGGGTTCCATTCCGGTCAAGGGCATATACCCAAGTTACCAGCTCGATTGCAGCCCTGGTCATGTGGCTCTCTCACGCTGATGTTTCTGTCTCTCCCCCTCCCTTCCACTCTCTTTAAAAATCAGTGGAATGTTTCTATCTCTCCCTCTCCCTTCCTCTCTGAAATCAGTAAAAATATATTTTTTTAAAAAGGGAGCGAGGGCCTGAGAAAGTTGGCTGCGTTTGATGACAAGCTCATGGAGACCTGGACAAGAGAAGTTTGGGTTGGGGGTGTGCAAAAGCCTGATTGAAGTGGGATTAAGAAAGAAGGGCTGGAGCCTTAGCCGGTTTGGCTCAGTGGACAGAGTGTCGGCCCACAGACAGAAGGATCCTGGGTTCCATTCCGGTCAAGGGCATATACCCAAGTTACCAGCTCGATTGCAGCCCTGGTCATGTGGCTCTCTCACGCTGATGTTTCTGTCTCTCCCCCTCCCTTCCACTCTCTTTAAAAATCAGTGGAAAAATATCCTCGGATGAGGATTAACAAAAAAAAGAAAGAAGGGCTGGAAACAACCCAAGTGTCCATTAACAGAAGAATACATGAACAAAATGTGGTCTATTCATACGGTGGAATATTATTCAGCCTATAAAAGGAAAATCTGACACACACTACAACATGGATGAACTTGAGGACATTATGCTAAATGGAAGGAGTCAGACACAAAAAAGGCAAACACTGTATGATTCCATGCTAGGCGGCCGCCAGAGGAGTTAGATTCAGAGAGACAGAGAGTGGGCTGCTTGGTGCCAGCGGCTGGAGGAGGAGGATGGGGGTGAGTGCTTAATGGAGCAGTTTCAGTTTTGCAAGATGAAAAGTTCTGGGAATGGATGGCAGTGACACACAATGACATCCTTGACGCCAATGAAGTGTAATCTTAATGATTAAAATTGAAGTTTTAGGTTACATATATTTTAGCACAACTTAAAAGAAGGGTGGGAAAGAACTGGAGACAATGGCTCCATTCAGGTCCTTGTGGGCAGGACCTCAAGCACGAGAGGCTTCAGCCTTAGGTGAGAGCCGGGCGCTCTATCCAGTGCCACAGGAGGGAGGGCAGGATAAGGCATGGGCGCTGGGGGTGGGGGGCAGGCGATGTCAGGACCAGCCCAGTCATCAACTGAGGCAGGCCTGGGGTGAAAGTCAAGGTTTAGGAGCCTGGTGCTCACTCTGGATGTTAGCCTGGCCCCTCAGAGAAAAGAGACAGTTTGTTCCTCTCTGGGCTCTTTATATAGCAAGGCATTGTCCCCTTAGTAAGGAGGGCCTTTAGCCCCAACTGTACAGCCAGGGAGGGCTCTGGCCTGTGATGCTACCGTCAGCCATGCTCTGACGGTCACCAAGATCCTGGACAGGGGGCAGGTCCTCAGAGCTTGGGAAGGCCTTTCTACAGCCTGTGCTGGCGCAGAGGAGACGCCTCCCCAACAGGCCAGCTCCTGTAGAACGCCTGACAACCTGCTCTTCAGACTCAACCCCTGCCCCACCCTTCTCTTAAAGCTTCTCACGATGCAACCCCTCAGCTCTCATCATGCCCGCAACTTCCAGAACCCTGTGTGCTGGCACCTCCAACATGTCCAGCCTGGCTCCTGGGGTGATGAGGCGCCTCACACCAGGCCCTGGCCCCTGGCAATTCCTCCCCACCAGCTGGACAGAGCCTGGTATCATCGCCCTCAGGCCCACTCCATTCCCACTCCACCCCAGCCTCACACCAACTCCTTACCCTCTCCACTCCCTAACAGGGATGCCATGCCTTGGCTCAGATCTTTGTCACCTCTTGCCAAATGGCCTCCAAGCCACCTGCCACACCACCACCAAAGACTCAGAAAACACTGACATCACCAAAAGAGAACCTGACAGAGGGTGGGCTGCCTGGCTGGGGCCAGGAGAGCTGTGGGCAGGCACCATTTACTCAGGAAGCTGCCCTCTGAGGTAGGAACTTGCGACACAGGGACAGGAAATCTAAGCGAAAGACAAGGAGGAAGTGGATCAGCCAGGGGGCCAGCCAGGTGGGGATGCTGGGGACAATTCTGCTAAGAGGAAGGCTGCTGGAGGAAAATAACTCAGGAGCAGCCAGAGGGGCTGGATACCGCAGCTGGAGACTAGGTGGGTGCCTCGCCTTCCACCTCTAAGAGTCTGTGACCCCCAGCTACACAGACTCCTCTGCTTTGCCCAGCCCAGGGCCTGATGCCAAGGGGGCTCAGAGGCCGCTCGGGGCTGGCCAGGAAAGAACCCAAAGCCACACTGGTTGGACTCTGGCCTCTACAAGTTTGAAGGGTGAGTTCAGAAGACCATGGTCGTCAGGGAACACTTCCTGGAAAAGCAGGACAAGCCTTTGGCCTTGGCATAGCAACCAGAGGGTGTCACCTGGGGGCCCCTCCCAGCAGGCACCACCCAGGGAGAAGTGGGAAGAGACAGACACTGGAAAAGGGAGCCACCAGCCCAGGCCTGGCCGGGGCAGGAGGGGAGCACAAGGCTGGTTATCAGTATCACCATCTTCAGGGAACGCCCCCAATTCCAAAAGAATACACCCACCCCACTTGCTCCCCAGGTCCCTTGCCCAGTCCTGCCCTCGCCCTCAGGCTGACCCTAAATACTAGGCCCTGCTCCATGGAGGCTACCTACAGAAGCCAGCCTAGGGGGGTGCTGAGGGGCAGCAGGCTGGAGGAGAAAGCTCTCCAAGCAGACTGGCACACCTGCCATGTTCTCGGAGCTGCACCCGACCAATCCAGAGCCCCTCCCCTCCACCTAGCTCTGCCCTGGGCCAGTCATAGGTCACTGCCAAGGGCGAGACTCCTCTCCCAGCCGGCATTACTCAGAGGTCATCTTGCAAACCTTGGGAGGGCGGGGAGGGCAGGGAGTGACTAGTGGCACTCTGCCACGTTCTGTCTGTCCTAAATGTGATGAACAGGACTCAGAGGCAGGCGAGTCTGCCACCGGGAGGACCCACCAGTTTACCGAGTCTAGCTCCCCTGGGCCCAGTGGCCAACCCCCAGGGAGACCAATAGGACAGACACATCCCAAGTGGCCATAAAGTGGAGCCTGGCCTGGGGAGCAGAGAGCAAGCATGAGCCTGGACCTAGCCTGGGGTGGGGAGCCTTTAAGGATTAGAGCTTTTAAGTTGAAAGAAAAGTACCTGGAAGGGCAAAGACTGGGGGTCTCTGTCTGAGCTATCACTCCAGGGTAGGGGAGAAAGAGGCCTCCTCGCAGCCTGTTACACAGATACACAACGGACACTTCATAACAACCTTTATTGCCAAAAGAAACTACTCTGCCTGCTCCATCTGCCTGGCAGGACCAGAGAAAAGGGGCCTTGGAACCCCGAACATGAACGAGCAACACAAAAAGGGGCTCAACCCAGCAGGAAGCAAACCCCACTGCAAGGGTTCCAGGTGCCCGCCTTTTCATCTTGAGCAGGTGAAAATCCAGGCCCCAGTGGAGTGCTGGGAGAACAAGAAACTGTAAGCAGTGTGAGGGGCAGGAAGTGCAAATACCGAAGAAGGCCTGGCCCTCAGGAAGCAGCAAACATGGGCCAGGCCACGGCCACAGGTGGACAGGAGGTGCCCTCACTCCTCCTTCTTGTCCGTGGGACCATCTATCTTCATCTAAAAAGGGACAAAAATAAAAAAGCACTGGAGTGGCACACTCCTCCCCTTCGTCCTCTAGCCCCTCCACCCCAGAAGCCAGGTATGGCACCCCTTTTCCCCAAATGACAGGTATCCAGGTGACCAAAGTCCCCACCCTCAGCAGTACCCAAAAGCTTGCAAGGATGGGAGTAGCCTCATTCTAGTGAAGAGGCTCAACCGTAACACCAGCTGACCCCAAACCAACACCTCCTCTTGGGCCCCACCCCGCCCCTGCCCCTATGCCCACAGCTCAGCTTCCAGGCCTTTCTGAGTCCCTTCCAAGTTCCTGGTCAGGCTCTTCCCAACTCTACACACCTTTTAGAGTTCATGCCTGCAAGTCTGCCCTACACTGAGGCTATTGGCCCCATCTGGGGGCTAGGCCCTCCCTCTTCGACCACTGTGGTGCCCAAACTTGGGTTGCCAAGCACCGAGGCAAGCTGTCAGAACTTAGGAGTGTTTACCTGGCCCTCATGCCCGATTTCCAGGCCATCTGAGCTTCCAGATGCAGCTACTCTGAGGGCTCAGACCAGGCCTGGAAGCACAGGTGATGGCAGTGACTAGCACCTGCTGGGCTGGGGAAAGCCTACAATGCCCCAGCTTTTTGCCCCTACATCACCCTGCAACCCCTACAGAGAAAAGGCCAGCAGCCAGTCCTGGAGTTCCCTGTATGCCTGTTACGTGATGAGGCCCCTTCAGTGGTCTGAACTGGAGTGGACACCAGGCCAGGAATGGGGATCACACAGGGCAAGAGCTCCTCTCAAGGACACTGATGCTGGGCATGACGCCAACCCCACAGCCAAGACCACCTTAGTAAGTGGCTGCCATCTGCTAGACCACACTCCTCCTGCCCAAGAAAGGGTTCTGGCTGCTGGGCCCAGATTCAGCAGCAACGGAGAAAGGGGGAGCGAGAGAGAGGGAGCAGCCCCTACTGCCAGGGGCTCTTGAAGGGCCTGCAGCAGGAGAGCAGCGGCCTCCCCCGTGCAGAGGGGCCTCCCTTCCAACAGAGCAGGACAGGGCATGCTGACCTGTATCTTCCTGTGCTCCTCCAACAGGCGGTCATACTCCTTGGTCAGGCCCTCGGACTGCTTCCGCATGGCCAGAGCCTCGTTTTCAGCTTTCTCTAGTTCTAAGTAATAAAAAGATGGGGATTAGTGAGAAAACCCTGCTTGTGTTGACATCAAATACAGACCCTGAATCTGTCCCAGTGAGGTCTAGGAGACCACTCTTCTCAAGAAAGCTCCTCTGCGGGCTGCCCTGAGAGCCCCCCAAATGGGGAAGTTGGCCAACTAAGCTGGGGGAAGTGGGAAAATACCGAGGACCACCAGCCCCTTTAATGAAGATACCCGGAGTGGCTTCTGGCAGGGGTGATTTCAGGAAGTCTGAAGGCATGGGACAAACATTCTGAGAATATTGGGAGTGACAGCAAAAGGCAGGGAGCAGAAGCCCAGCCTGGAAGCTGAGGACAGGAGAGGAATGTTGGAGAGGCCTTCAGGAAGGGAGCATCTGGGAACTTGCTGTGGGGTTTGGGGGAACATCTCAACCAGCTCTCATTTAGCCTCCTGAGTTCTTTCCTTCCTTACCCGCGAGACCCTGGTGACAACAATGCCCGTACACCATGCCTGGCACTGGGCGAGATGCTCTGGAATTAGTTTTCAGGCCTCTGGGACTCCCAAGGCCCTGCTCAGCGGGCTGCCGTGTGCACCGCTAGAGCACTGAGCCCCACAGGCTGTCTGAGCTGGATGATAAGGGTGTCACTTGTTTGTTTACACCCAGCTCCCGAGCCCGCGTGTTTGTTATTAATACTTTGGCACAAGAGCAGTAGCAGCCACCAGCGGAGGCTCCAGACTTCTGGGGACCAGGGGACACCTGAGGACAATGCTCACTTTGCTTGTTGGTGGCCAGTTCATCCTTCAGCTTCTTCAGCTCAGCCTGCAAGTCACTGTTCGCTAACTCCAACTTCGCCTCCTTGGCATCCAACTTGACTCCACCACCAGCAGCTTCCTAGGAAGAGTGCCAAGGGCCTGGTTACTTGGGAGAGAGGGAGGGAGAGGGGTAGAGAGAGGGAGGCGGCGGGGAGGGGGGGGGGAGGAAGGGAGGCACTCCAGCACCGTCCTCCCCACTGAGCTGTGATTCCTCAAGCTGCCTGGGCACTTGCCCCTTCGGAAATGTCAGCACGGAACTGGGCCACTGCTTGTTCCTAGCCATCAGGAAAGGCCAGAGCCAGCAGGGCCACCTGTTGCAGCTCACAGGGCACACACCCTGCCCACCCTGGCCCCCGGCCCTGCCTCCTTTCTCAGCAGCTCCTCAGAGCTCACCAGTCCATCCAATGAGTCAACCTGCTGTCATCTGGGGATGGCTGCCAGTCACTCCCAAGTGACCAATGCTCCTCCTTCCTCCCCGCCAGGCTCCACAGCTCACACTGGCCAAGGAGCCCCAAACTCAACCCTACCGGTCCAACTCTATCCTGCCCCGGAATCCAAGCCCATCAGCCTCCTTCCCAGCTTGGCTCACACCTCACCTCTTCTCACAGACCTTCTAGGATTGGCTACACCCCATCCCTGCCTCATCCCCAGCTGATAGCAATGCTCTTCTGTGTTAACTTGCCCACCGGTCACAGCACAGGGCTCAGCTCATTAGGGAGCCAGTTTTACCAGGAAAGAGTCTGGCCTGAATGTAGCAGGTAGAAGTGAAAGAGCAGCAAGAGCACCCCCTCTCGCTCCCAGCCCCCTAGTCTCCTCCTGTACATGCCCCCACTGAGAACTGCCCCTATGCCCCTCCACCCAATTCCTCGGCTTTCCCAATAACCAGTGTCACTGATAGGCTCACAGTGGCCCATCAAGAATGTCACATGATGGGGTCAGGCAGGCAGAACTCACCTTCAGCTTCTCATTCTCTTCCATATACTTCTTGGCCGCCTCACTAGCACTCTCTGCCTGCTTTTTAAAGGCTTCATTGGAGGCCAGCAGCGTGGCCTGCTGAGAGATGAGGGTCACCAGGCGTCTAAGCAGGCTGTGAATGTTTACAAAAAGGAAGAAGTGAGCAAAAGAAAGGGGAAAATGGCTGACATGAATTTCTCTTGGTTGCTCCCGCCCCATGCCTGCCTCCAGCCTAGACCTGCTCTCTTGGATTGCCAGGGCAGCCAAGCGAGACGCTGCAGGCCTGGATCTAGCAACATGAGGGAAAAGGTGGACCAGGAGCTGTCCTCTGTGCCAGAATGATTAACACTGCCCCCAAATGGCAGGCACAGGAAACAGGAGCCTGACAGGACACCCAAGTCGGGTGAGCTATAGCCTAAGGGCCTGGAACCTAGCACTTTCCGGGTCAGGACCTAGAGGTGCCAGAGAAGCCAGAACAGTGCTATTTTCCTCAATGCAAGGTCAGGTTCGCCCTAAACAAGCAGTTAGTGCCTGGGGGCGCTTCCAAAAAGCCAGCCAAATCCTTACACCTACCATGTAAGGTAGGGGAGATCATCGCCCCCATTTCACAGGGGAGAAACTGAGGCTCAACAGGTTAAGGCAACTGGTCAAGGTCAAGAGCCCGAAGTGGGTGTGGCTAGAATCCCCACTCCTGTCTGTCTGACCCCAAGGCCTGAGCTAGGAACGACTATACGTTTTAAATTTCCAAGGACCCACTCCCAGGCCAACTGAGAGAATTGGAAATGGCTCTTTTTCTCCCCACCCCCATCCCAAACATGTTCTACAGGCAGCTGCTAGAACACATCTGTTAGATAATATTGCCACACTGAGGGCCTCTGTGGCTAGGAGAACAGAAACGAAGAATCAGGGCCAGCCAAGCCATGAGAGGCAAACAGGCAGCAGTTGGGGGCACACGCTGCTCCATTTCCTGAAGTCACCCTCAAATGGTCAAAACTGAGGGGTGCAGATAGACAACTCTCCCCATACACCTGGGGCAGGGACCCAAGCCAGCCATAGCTTGGAGGAAGACATGTATGTGCAGGAGCCCTGGGAAAGTGGGAAAGTCTGCTTTGTCCAGGCCCATTCCCAGGCCCGCCAGCTGGCCTTCATGGGGTTCTCATGGACACCTGCTACTCAGGCAGCCCGAGGGAACAGCAAGTAAACAAGGCAAGCTCTCGCTGACAAGACACCCAGGACTGAGGGCCCAGAAACCGGCACTTCCCAGATTAGGACCTAGAGCCTGGGCCATCAGAAGCCCTGTCAAAAACAAGGACTTAAAGGGGAGCAGGCTCCAGGGGACCTGAGATGCCCACCTTGCTTCCTGGGTTGGGCACAGGTTCTAGGGGCCCATGGCAGTACTGGGAGAGCCAGGCCGCTGGTTCCTGGCAGGAGGGGAGAGTTTCCAGTGACATGTGCTCTCTAAAATTAGCAGCCGGGACCTCGTGGCCCAGGGCTCAGGTTTCCCTGTCTCAGCCCCTGCCTGCCCACCAGCCTGCCCCCCACTGGGCTGAAGCCCTGGAGGTGGAGGGAGCTCCCGGGTACCCCAGAAGCCAGAGAGAAGAGACGTACCTGACTCAGAGGAAGTGGAAGTCAACTGGAGGGGCCCAGAAAGAAAGGCAAGTCTGACTAAGCCCCAACCTCCCAGCACAGAGCCCTTAGGCCAATCCCTAGCTGGAGCAGGGAGGGGGGGAGGGCATGTGTGCCACCTGGTGGACCCAGCAAGCAAAGCTGGAGAGGCAAGCCCAAGGGTGACACTTCTCCCTAACCGCCCCACCAACAATGCTGGGCAGGCAGCTGACTCGGGCAGGACTCCAACGGTGCTGTGCGAGGTTGGGCCCAGGGTGGTGGTGGCGGCAGCAATGACAGCAGCAGCACAGCAGGGACCCATCTCTCCTCGGTACCCTCCCAGCCCATCCCCAGCTATGGAGCACCAGGGTTGCCAAAAGAAGCCTGGGAAAATGCAGAACCCAGCACAAGAGCCATCCAGGGTCCTCTTGAGGCCTCAGCCTGCTCGCCCCACCCCCCACGTCAGCTTGCAGCTCTTAGGGTCTCCCTCTCAGTGCAGGGCAGGCACCCCCTAGCCCCGTGTGTTTCATGCCATGTTTTGTGTCATCCACGTCCTCTCCCTCCCTTCCTGTTAGACCTGTTTCTTCAACCCGGCCCAGAAAGATTCTGGGCAATTCTTCCCTCCATGAACCTCACTCCTAACCATTCTCCCTCCTGCCAACCCAAGCCACTCCCCCTCCTCCTACTCCCTCTATTCCTAAACCTATGCCAATCTAGGCCACAGCCTGGCCAAGCCACTAGCAGGCCCACCAGTGCCATAACCACCCAATCCAAGGAGCACCCTGGAATCCTTGGCGGGGGGGGGGGGGGGGGGTTCT
>NW_005371966.1:820105-832980 GCF_000412655.1 Myotis brandtii | reverse complement strand
TTGGGGGGGGGGGGGGGGTGGAGTTCACTCTGCAGCATTGGAGCAGCTGACAGAATCATCCCCTGCCCTTGATTCAAGCAACCCTGGCTGCCTGCCAATCTCCTCCCTGACAGGGTTTATCTCAGCCCAGACCCTTATGCCCAACTGCCTACTAGACCACGGCTAAGTGTCCCCAAGACATACCCAATGCAGCCTGTCCACGAGGGCCGGATCGCCCCTGCACCTCCCAAGCTCTCAGGCCTCCACCCCTCCCCCAAGCCATTATCTAGTCCTATCCATTTCAACACCAGACAGACGACTCCCCGAGTCATCCCCATCACAACTTCTGTCCTGGGTGGTTTTAGCAGCTACTAACTGGCCTCCTCCCTAGCGGTGACTGTACTGCTTGGCAATACATGCCCTAAGGGAAGCCAGAGTGATCTTTCTCCAAGACTATCCGATCATGTCACCCCTCTGCTTCCATCCCTCCAACACCTGCCCTCAGCCTCCGGCTGGCACACAGCTCTCTGCTCTAGTAACACCAAACCACTGGCCCTTCTTGGAACACCGCAGGGTTCTCACCTGCCTTGTTTCCCTGCCCCTGCACTCAGCGCTCCAGTCTGCAATGGCTCCTCCCCTTCTGTTTGTGAACTCTTGCTGAGGACTCAAGACCCAGCTCAATTTCTATCTGCCCCCCAAAAGCCTCTCCTGATCCTCCTGTGCCCCATCCAGATGCATTCGTCTGGCTTGTTCTCATCGCCCTGTATCACTTGTTCCTTGTCTGGCTGCCCAGGGGCCAGGGACTGCACCTTTGATCTCTAGATGGACCCCCAAGGCCCTGGAAATGACCTCCCCACTCTCACGTGTGTGAGGCTGCACCTCAAGCCAGGGCTGAATGCAGGTCTGGGGCCCTGGCTCTTCCCTGACCTGGCTGCACTGAGGGGGACACAGGTCACGGAGCTTGCCCATGCAGCAACAGGGTAGCAGGAAAGACCGGCAGGAAGGCACCAAGTCAGGCCCGTGCGGATGAGCAAGCTAGGCTTGCGGCTGCAGTGGGAGCTGAGAAGGCACTCTGGGAAGCACTCATCATCACAGCCGGGGCAGAAGCCAGTGTCCTGGACCTCATCCACAGGGTGTTCCCATAGGGCCCCATGCTAAGCCAAGCTCAGCACTCCCTAGCAGGCCAAGTAGGCCTGCCTTGGAGCTGGCCTTCTAGAACTCTCACTGCCCCTCACACACTAGGACCCATGCTTTTTGCACCTGCCCTACACTCACCTGTCAAGATCCAACTCCAACACTCCCCCTGTGACCCTGCACCCCCCCAGACCTTCCCAAACACATCAATGCGCCCTTGTGTGTCCCCTCAGTGCCCATGATGGAAGGCGCTGAGCTTCAGACTCTCCAAGTCTCAACAGCCCAGGAGGTGTCATCCTGGAGAAAATGTTGAGGTACTGCTTCTCCCTCTCCTGCTGGTTTAGCCTCCATTGTTCTCTGCTTTACCACCCAAACATTATTATGGGGATAACTGCTCTTAGCTACCTATTTCTGGACAACGGGTCAGACAAAACTCAGGAGCCAAAGGGATTTCCCAAAGAAACATGGCTGACAGAGGGGCCCAGGTTCTGGGTTAAATGCCCCCAATGACAGAGGAAAAAGCCAGCACACGAACCTTGAGAATCCAGAGGTTTCCTTGGCAGACTAATGTCACCCCCAAATACCTGAATTCAACACAAGTTTCTTCGTAAGATGTTTTTGGACACTGAGCGGGACTCTCGTGCTTTTATAAAAGGTTGAATAAACAAGAGAAGGCAGGAGAAAGCGAGTCTCTGTAAGGACACTAGAGAACCAGGGCCAACCATATCAAGTCGGGGAGACGTGCTTCATATCCTGTCTCCCTCCTGTGGGCTTAACAGGAAGTGGGACAGAAGCAAGGGGGAAGGTCCTTCCAAGTACCAAATGGAATATTCTATGGTTATAGTAGCCCCCCATCCCTGCTGCCCGGTGCAAGTGGGAAGCTGGCGCCACAGCGCCACCTGTTGACTCTCCAAGCTGACTACAGCCTTGCCCCAGTCAGGGCTTCCCAGGGTGGGTGGATTCTGGGTGAACCTTCCCCAGCTGTTCAAGAAAACAGGAGGGTGCCCTGGCAAGGAACCAAAAGCCAGGTCATACCCCAGGAAACAGCTTCAGGCATAGCACTGTAAGAGGGCAGAAGCGGCCCCAGGAACTCTCACTCTGAAGAGCCTGGAGTCATGAAAATAAGGAGACAGCAAAGCAGATCCAGGGACCATCCTCCCACAGGGTTGCTGGAGTAAATCTCAGCATACCCACTCAACCTTCCTCTGAGCCCTGGAGCAGAGGTTGTAGAAAATGGGGAGGGGGAAACATCCCTGTGGCAACTCCAGCTAAAGACCCAGGTGGCTGTTGGCCACCCTGACAACAAAGTCAGCTAGAGGGGGACAGGGCAGGGGTATGCAGTCAGTCCTTCCAGCGACTGCCTGTCCTCCACCCTCTTAAGCTGAAGAGCACTGGGGGACAGGAGCAAGCTATGTTTCCAGGGGTTTTGTAGTGTGTCTTCTAGAAACCAGCCAATGGATTTTAGGGGACAGAGAGCAACTGAAGGAGGTCAGACAACCCAGGCAAAGATATTCTGAGACTAGCTGACTCCAACAAAAACATGCTGATAGTCCACCTGGCTACGGAGAAGTAACTCTGAAGGCAGTGGCAGGGAAGGGGCCATCACCCCTGGATGTGTCCTGCAAGGCCCTAGAGTCCAAAGGAAACCAAGTAATGCCTCCAGCAGGAGGCCCGGTGTGCTCAGAGCCTGGGGGTGGGAAAAGAGAAGGCCACCAAATGCAGTTCCCCAGTTACACAAGCCACACTCCTCACAGCGACTCTTTCCATCTTGCAGAGATGGGTTTGGAGGAGCCCTTTGGTCACTTCCCATCCAGAACCCTGCTCTCCACTCCCTCACCCTCTGCTTTTAGGCCAGAAGCTGGAGTCCTCAGGCTCTGAGAGAAAGGGGCCTTCCTGGAAGGGTAAGCTTTCGATGAATTTGGAATCAGGAAGAAGGAACCCCTGCTGGCTTGGCACTGAGCCCCAAAGGTCATTCATTCATTGTTTGTTTTTAGTGTGAGGAAGAGAATTCTTTGTCCCAAATCAGGTAGCTGAACAATCTATTTTAAAGTCAATGCTCATTCTGACACATGTCAGATAATCCTTCTTGGACTCTTCATAGGGAAGACCCCCCGACACATTTTCCTGCAGACCCCCTTCATCAGTGCCCCTCCTACCCTCCTAAGTGCAGCACCCATAGGACACTGGCACACTACTGTAGCTGGGGTGAGTTTGGCTTGGTGGGGACTAGAAGTCAATGGACTTATCAAAAAGGCTCGTACCATGCCCTGGCCAGTGTGGCTCAGTTGGTTGGAGCGATGTCCCGTGCACTGGAAGGTCCTGGGTTCAATTCCCGGTCAGGGCACATATCTAGGTTGCGGTTCGATTTCCAGTCAGGGTGCGAACCGGTGGCAACTGATTGATGTTTCTCTCATCTCTCTCCCTATATCTCTCTCCCTCTCCCCCTCTCTTTCTCTTCTCCCCACCTTCTTCCTCCCTCTCTATAAAATATTCTTTAAGACTATTTTTTTAAGTCTGGCCAGTGTAGCTCAATGGCTGAGCATTGACCCATGAACCAGGAGGTCACAGTTCAATTCCTGGTCAGGGCACATGCCAGGGTTGCGGACTCAATCCCCAATGTGAGGCATGTAGGAGGCAGCCAATCAATGATTCTCTCTCATCATTAATGTTTCTATCTCCCCGTCTCTTTTTGAAATCAACAAAAAAAATACTTTTAAAAAGATTTAAAAGCCTAGATCTAAAGTGCTACTGTCTTTGTATTCTTAGAAAATTATGGCAGCCAACAGATGCATGGATCGAGTGGAACTAAAGGCAAAAAATCCCTCTGGCTGGCCTTCTACAGCAGTGTTCCCTCCACTTAAATCACTATCTTTGGGTAGGCCTGAGCATTAGGATTTTAAAAAATATCTCAGTTAGATACCAATATAAACAAATAAATTATATAAAAAAAGAAAAACCCTGCAAGGTAATCAGGGAACTGTAAGCAGGCACTCATAAGTTTATATTAAGGAATTACTGTAAAGTTCTTGTAGGAGAGGTATTAGCGTGCTTATTTAAGTTTTTTTATTGATTTTGAGAGAGAGAGAGAGAGAAAGGGAGGGAGTGAGGGAGGGAGAGAGAGAGAGAGAGAGAGAGAGAGAGAGAGAGAGAGAGAGAGAGAGAGAGAGAGAGAGAGAGAGAGAGAGAGAGAGAGAGAGAGAGAGAGAGAGAGAGAGAGAGAGAGAGAGAGAGAGAGAGAGAGGGAGAGAGAGAGAGATAAAGATAAACATTGATCGGCTGGCTGCCTCCCTATCAAGCCCCCAATCCGGGCATGTGCCCTGACCCGGAATTGAACCAGCAACCTTTCGGTGCATGGGAAAAATGCCCAACCATCTCTTTTCAAAGCGATGAACCAAAATATTATTTTGCCTGTAAACATGATATCTGGGATTTGCTTCAAAATAATCCAGAGCCAGGGCACAGTGGGGGATGGGGGCAGATAAAACAAGACTGGCGGACGTTTACTGCTAAAGCTGGGTGACATTCACAGAGGACCATTCTATTCTGCCTCTATGTGTGTTTCAACTAAGCAAGCAGTCTGCCATGGGCTGAGAACCCCGTAGCATCATCCAACTGGATGCCCAGGGCCCCAAAGACATCTCAGCTTGCCTGCCTCCAACTCTTTTTCCTTTTTCTGTTCATGCCTCCAACTCTTGTTTGGCCTCTACCTGGGAAAGCCTTCCCCCACCGCCCTCTGCTCTTGCTGCAATACCTATCCTCTCTGTCCTACTCTACTCTGCTACCACCCCATACCCAGCCCAGAACATAAGACCCCTGAAAACCAAGACCTGGCCTTCTCTTCCTTTCCCTACTTGGGCTGGCATAGCCGACCGCACACGTGAGAAAAATCCCACAAAACTCTCTAACTACTTGGGGTGATACTGATAAATGTTACCATTTATTAAACAGTCCCCAAGTGCCAGTCATGATGCTGTGACCATGACCTGAGTCACCTCGACCCTTACACTAATCACCTGAGAGAGGTATATCCTCATTCCTGCTCTACAGATAAGGGAAAAGGCTCAAAGAGGGTAAGTGACTTACCCAAAGTCACACAGCTAAGACACAGGATCCCAACCCAGGCCCAATTCCAAAGCCCAATCTCATCATATAGCATCTGCATCCTCTGGGGGCCTAGAAGTATTTCTTCACTAGCCCTACTGGGATTCCTGCCATCAAAGCTCGGACATGGAGAGGCCAAAGCAGGGGCTGTGGAAGGCTGCAGGGAGTGATCATGTCCTAAAGGATCTGGGTGTGAGGCATATATACCAAAGGTGCTATGAAGGCACTAGAAGCAGGGGGCGGTAGAATTGGTTTTGATGACAGAAAAGGTCACTTGGCTAGGGGAACAAGGATGGCAGCAGGAAGCCCCACCATGACAATGGCTCCCAGGACACTGAAGAAGCACTCAGGAGACATACGTAGGCTGTAGAACTGGAGCAGTTTCCATATTACAAGATGAACTGAATTCTGGAGGTTGATTGTACAAAGTGTGCACGGACTCAACATTACAGACCTGACCTGAACACTTAGTATATACATACACGAGCAGGGGGAGCATGTGTGTGAAAAGACAGAAAGGCAGATCACCCTCGGGTTTCTGGGCTGAGACACGTGCCATCTTGCTGACCTTCCCCTCCTTCACCGATTTCCTTGTTCCTTCTGATGGGCCTCACTGGCTCCCCCCCTCCGTCCCTCCCTCCCTTCCGTGTATGCATGCGTGCAGGCGGTCCTCCGGCTTCTGCCTCAGCTGCTGCTCTGCAGATGCCCACAGCAGAATTGCCACCATGTCAGCCTCAGAGGATTGGTGTCCCTGTTAGCTGCTCTCCTATCTCCCATCAAACCTCTTAAACCTGTCCCTCAATCTCAACTTATGCTACCACTCCCTGGTTCAGGCTGCCAGCATCTCTCACTCCAGCGACCCCCAACTTGGTCTCCCTGTTCCCAAGATGCTCTACTCCACCCCATGCACTGTCACCAAATATGAACACCCAATTCTGACCATGGTGCAGCAGCCTTGGAAAAACACAGTGCTTTACCACATGGAGGTTGGGTACAAACTCATTCAAAACCCTCTAGCCCAGCCGTGGGCAAACTACGGCCCGCGGGCCAGATCCAGCCCGTTTGAAATGAATAAAACTAAAAAAAAAAAAAGACCGTACCCTTTTATGTAATGATGTTTACTTTGAATTTATATTAGTTCACACAAACACTCCATCCACGCTTTTGTTCCGGCCCTCCGGTCCAGTTTAAGAACCCATTGTGGCCCTCGAGTCAAAAAGTTTGCCCACCCCTGCTCTAGCCTGTCTCCTGCCACTCCTGACTTATCCACCCTGGCTCTGCCTCCCTTCCCAACTTAGCCAGTACCTAAGGAGGTTTAGGTATTGAGTCCGTGCCTCCCAGTGAGATGTGTGCAAACACAGACAAGGAAGAGACAGACAGTAAGAGAGAGACAGACACTTGGAACAGGATCAGGAGGCCCATAGAACCTGGCCTGGTGGTTCCAGCCTTCACTAAAGGGCACCAAGGGTTCATCAGCTTTTGCAGTACCTCATTGAGATGCAATGAGCCACGACCACAAGTCTTTCAAGTTCATGTTCGGCCCTATTTCCACGGCCCTTTATGAATCTACACACACGTTTACAAATGTTTCCCTTTTAAAAACTCAAGTCCCATTCGAATCAACACCACCTAGACAACTGAGGATTGAGAGGCAGCTAACCTACCTGCTGTTCACTTCCTCCTAGCTTTCATATCTCTCTGCATCTGCTCACCATGACAACCGCCTTCAGCACAGAACACTGAGCAGGTTGGGGGTAGAGCACAAGCTCCTGAGGCCTCTATTTGGATGGAACTGATCCATGGGGCAGCCACTCATGGGAGTTAAAACCCCGCCCAATGACACTGTTATGGCAGCATGGGGCCACACTTCAGCACCTGGTCCATAAAAATTGAATTGGAACCCAGCCGGCATGGCTCAGTGGTTGAGCATCGACCTATGAACCAGGACGTCATGGTTCGATTCCCGGTCAGGGCACATGCTGTGGTTGCGGGCTCGATCCCCAGTGTGGGGTGTGCAGGAGGCAGCCAATGATTCTCTCTCATCACTGATGTTTCTCTTTATCCCTCTCCCTTCCTCTCTGAAATCAATAAAAATATTTTTTTTAAAAATTGAATTGGAGCCTGGCAATCATCCTGCCAAAAACCCACATATACTAGCTCAACAGAAGGCGGGGGCAGACTGAGAGAACTGGCTCTCTAAAGAATTCAGAGTAGTCACCAACTATGCCTCTTTGCACGTAAATGCACACAAGCTATTCTTTCTAGAACATGGCTTGAGATAAGAATCAGACCCTCCCATTCTAGTCATTATCTCATCCATCTTCGCCTCCCTTTGGAAATTGAGATGCTTGCCTGTCTGTAGTCTTCCAGAATTTCTCCCAACCCGCAATTCCATCTACAAACAATTGCAAGATCCCCCAGACATAATGCCATCAAGCACAAGTGGAAGCTAAGTCATTTTGAGTAGCTGGGCACTTCAGTGTATCTTTACCCTTCTGAGACTTCAATGATCTCATCCCAATGCCTCCTTGACCCTTAACCTTCTGCCCACCATTCTTTACTTGACACAGAAACATTAAGGGGACTTCTTCTCCCATGTCCTACACCGTGCTTCACAATCCAGAGTTCATTGCAGGGTTCCGCCTTCCTGATACTATTCTTAAGCTCCGTGTGCTCTTCTGGGGCAGTCCCTGCTTTTCGTCCTGTCCTTCCTATCTTTCAGATGAGATGTGACCTGGCTGGGAAGCCCTGAGTGCTTCTGTAGTCCCTCAGACTTACAGTGCCTTCATGTCCCACTCCACCCCTCCCAGCTCCCATGAAGATGGAGTCAGAATCCTGTTTTTGCCTCCCTTTCAGTCTCAGCCTACAAGATCATCATCATCTTTTTCAGAGGTTCCAGAAACCCTAAAATTCTAGAGTCTGTGTCCGACTCCTTCCAGCCTTCTCATTTCCCGACTCTGATCATTCGGCTCACCTTGAAGAGCTGTCTGCCCTTTCCAGCACCACCCCTGCCACTTTTCCAACTCTGACCCAGAGAGGGCAGGCTCACCTGAGCAACTGACTTTTTCTGCAAAACTGGAACTCAGACATGTAGTCATTCTAATGCCTAGTGAAAAAGGATGTCCAGGTGACGGGTGGTGGGAGATCCCAGCCCAACCAAGGATCCAAACACTCACCCGGCTTCTGAGTATCCGCACAATGAGTGCCATCCGGACTCCTCCGAAAGCCCTTGGCCTGTGTTATGTCTACCCGCTGCCAGTCAGCATACTTGAGAACAGCCAGGGCCCCAATCAGAACCCCTGTGAGCAAGAGGCAGTAAACCAGCCCCAAGCTCAAACAGGTGCTTCCTATCAGTCTAGTCTTGCCCAACTAGCCAACCCATGACCCTAATCAAGGCATTCAATCTTACAAAAAAAAAGAGAAGAAATAAACAGACTGTCATGGATCAGAATGTGCTCCCAGAGGTCTAACATCTGGGAAGGCCCTAGGGACACAATCAGTCTCAGCCATGCCTTTACCCATTCCTCCCAAGGCAAGAAGCCAGTTTAACCTTCTGCTTCTCCCAGAGGAGGGAAACACCTCACTTCACACTATGTACAGAGAGCAAGCTGCTAATGCATTTGCCCTAAGAGAGCATGTGGCAAGTTGTGGCAGAGCCAGAACCCGCATCTTCTAACCTTCCAGTCAGTCCTGTCTCACTCTTTATGTTGCCTCTGGAGGTCAGGGGGGAAACTGGAGGCCTCTGGGGAAACTGTGTGGATCCCCTAACATAGACAGGCCTCGGGTTCAAGGCCATCTACTGAGGAATCAAAGTCACAGCCCAGAGGCCCCCTCACAGTCCCTCACCCCTCCCCACTCACAAGGACAGCAGCAAGGAAAAGCCAGCAATGTAGAGATTCCGCTGGGCACGGAAAAGCTTCATGTGGAAGTGTTCCACCGCTCCAGGGTTGTTCTGGAGGTTCACCTTCTCTGTCACGTCGTCATACTTCGAAATCTCACGTACAGCATCTGTGGTGAAACAGAGAGATGACACGGGGTTTAACTCCCTCTGGAAGAAGTCCAGACTGTCCAGCTGAGACAAGTGTGAGTTGGGGAGGTCTCAATTCCCTCAAACTGTCTCCCGCTATCACCCCTTCTAGACACACCTCATGGAATGCCCATCAGAGCTCTGCCCTCAGACCCTCCTGCTCCTCCAGCTTTCCTCATGTCCGTCCCTGGCCCCATTTTACCCAGGCCACAGGCTTGCTCTCTGTGTCAAGATGCTAACCAAGTCTGAGACATTGCTAGCCAGGAGCAGCCCCCTTTGCCATGGTCCCCCTAATGTCGGGTTCTGTCTGTCAAGTCAGGCAGGCCACCAGCCACCCCACTGATAAGCTAGGGCAGTCCTGCTTATGGAAATGACCGCTGAGGAAGTATGAGCTGCCTAGGAGGCAAGAACCAGAGGATGCCTGCTAAAGATTCAAGTATTTTCATCTCTAAGCTTTATAATGGGTTTTATTACTCAAACCATTTTATTTGGATTAAAAAAGGCATTTGTGGCCGTAACCGGTTTGGCTCGGTGGATGGAGCGTCGGCCTGTGGACTGGGGGGTCCCGGGTTCGGTTCCGGTCGGGGGCATGTGCCTTGGTTGTGGGCACGTCTCCGGTGGGGAGTGTGCAGGAGGCAGTTGATCGGTGTTTCTCTCTCATCGATGTTTCTGGCTCTCTCTCTCTCTCCCTTCCTCTCTGTGAAAAATCAATAAAATATATTTAAAAAAAAATTAAAAAAGGCATTTGTGGTCATCAAAAATTCAAACATTCCAGAAATGTGGAAAAAGAACCCCATAACACAGTCACTTCCAGCAGGGTATATGATATGCAGCCATCATATCTAAAGCTGTCACTTTCAGTCACATTACACTGTTATTTTCTTGGTAATACACACCCTTATCTGAAATTACCCTAATTATAGGTTTATCGTGTCTCCCCCAAATTAAACTAAAAACTCAAGCCCTAGCTGGTGTGGTTCAGTGGGTAGAGCATCGGCCTGCAGACTGAAGGGTCCCGGGTTCGATTCCAGCCAACAGCACATGCCCGGATTGCGGGCTCGATCCCCAGTAGGGGGTGTGCAGGAGGCAGCCTATCAATGATTCTCTCTTATCATTGATGTTTCTATCTCTCTCCCTCTTCCTTCCTCTCTGAAATCGATAAATATATATTTTTTTAATTAAAAAAAACCCTGAGTCTTTACAGTGAAGAAAAATATAAAAATAAAATAAAAACTCAATGAGAGCAGAAATCCCCAGGGCCTAGCAAAGTTTAGGGTACACAGGGGGCATGCAAGTAACTCCTGAATAGTGAACAGCCTCTGCTCCTGAGAGCCGTTGTTAGACATACAGTACTTAAGTTTATAAATATTTTTACATCTATGTTTGTGTAATAGAAATGGAACCAGCCCATAGCTACTGCTTTCTCTCCTACACCCAGACATCTTTTTAAGTCAGTTCATAAAGACCTACCTAAAGAGGGCTCTTAATAGACCCCCATATAAAAGGGGCAAGGTATCACTGTATGGACATGGTTTAATTCTTAATTCCTGGCTTGAGACTGCTTGGTTTTTAAGTTGATTTTACATTATAAGAACCTACCTTTCCTTACTGGTGCCTTTATGTTAAATCTGTATTGTGCCCTGGCAGGTGTGACTCAGTTGAGCATCGTCCCATATACCAAAAGGTTGCCAACTTGGTTTCCAGTCAGGGCACATGCCCAGGTTGCAGGTTCAATTCCCGGTTAGGGTGTGTGTGGGAAGCAATCGATCGATGTTTCTCCCTCACATCAGTTTCTCTCTCTTTCCCTTCCTCTCTTTCTAAAAATCAACTTAAAAAAACATTTAAATCTGTATCTTAAAAGCGAGCACTCTCCAACACTATTAGCAGGGGTATAAAGTGGGCAACTCACCTATTTGCAATGGATTGCATGTTCCTGTCTCCTCAAATTCCTATGTGGAATACTAATCCCCAATGTGATATTAGGAGGTGGGGCCTTTGGGAGGTAATTAAGTCATGAGCACAAGGCCCTCATGAATGGGATTAGTGCCCTTATAAAAGCCACCCTAGAGAAATCCCTACCCTCTTCTGCCATGTGGACACAGCAGGCAGTAGTCTATGAACCAGGAAGAGGGCTCTCGCAAGACACCAATTCTGCTGGCACCTTGATCCTGTACTTCCAGAACTGTGAGAAATAAATGTCTGTTTCTTTAAGCTGCCCAGTCTATGGTATTTTTGCTACAGCAGCCCAAACTAAGACACATAATTTAAAATGTTCATTCCCTTGGATTCATCAATTCCACTTCTATGAATTTATCCTACAGAAGCACTTGCATAAATGTGCAATGAAATTAGGATGCCTATAAAGAAGGAATTAGCCCTAGCAGGTTTGGCTCAGTGGATAGAGCATCGGCCCAAGGACTAAAGGGTCCCAGGTTCAATTCTGATCAAGGGCACGTATCTCAGTTGCAGGCTTGATCCCCAGAGGCAACCAATCAATGCGTCTCTCTCACATCGATGTTTCTCTCTCTGTGTCTCTCCCCCTCCCTTCCACTCTAAAAAAAAATCAATGGAAAAATATCCTCGGTGAGGATTAACAAATAAAAAAAGAAGCAATTAAATTACAGTATAACCATATGATAGAATACAAGCACCTCACCGATGAGTTTTCATCAACATTGAGGCAAGATCCTCCACCAGCAAAAAGATTATGACTCGCTGAAGGCTCAGATGGTTAGCCTTTTTAACAGCAAAAAAAAAAAAAAAATTTTTAATCCTCACCCAAGGATATGTTTTTATTGATTTTAGAGAGGGGAAGGGAAAGGGAACCATTAATGTGAGAGAAACATTGATAGGTTGCTTCCCATACACACCCCAACTAGGGTTCGAACCCACAACCTAGGCATGTGCTCTGACTGAGACTCAAACCCAACACCTTTTTGGTGCACAGGATGATACTCCAACCAACTGAGCCACCGGCCAGATCACAATAAAGTATTTTTAGTTAAGGTATTTATATTATTTTTATAAACATATTGCCATTATATACTTAACAGATTACAGTAAAATGTAAACATAACTTTTATATGCACTGGGAAACCAAAACATTTGGGTGACTCGCTTTATTGTGGTATCCACCTCACTGGTCTAGAACTGAACCCACAATATCTCTGAGGTATGCCTGTATAGTCTCAGCCCTCCGTATCTGTGGGTTCCACATCTTTGGATTCAACCAAATGCAAAAATATTTGGAAAAAAATATTGCATTGTTGCTATTTGTGTGTTATATGTAGTTAGGTCTATGATGGTCATGTCTGTACTGAACATATAGTGACTTTTTTGTCAATATTCCCTAAACAATACAGTGTAACAACTATTTGCATAGCATTATATGTATTAGGTATTATAAATAATCCAGAGATGATTTGAAGTATATGGGAGAGTGTGCATAGGTTATATGCAAATACTACACTACTTTTTTTTAAAATATATTTTATTGATTTTTTACAGAGAGGAAGGGATAAGGATAGAGAGTTAGAAACATCGATGAGCCATAACCGGTTTGGCTCAGTGGATAGAGCGTCGGCCTGCGGACTGAAAGGTCCCAGGTTCGATTCCGGTCAAGGGCATGTACCTT
>NW_005371966.1:813970-820089 GCF_000412655.1 Myotis brandtii | reverse complement strand
CTTTTTTTAAAAAATACATTTTATTGATTTTTTACAGAGAGGAAGGGAGAGGGATAGAGAGTTAGAAACATCGATGAGAGAGAAGCATCGATCAGCTGCCTCCTGCACACCCCCACCGGAGATGTGCCTGCAACCAAGGTACATGCCCTTGACCGGAATGGAACCCGGGACTCTTCAGTCCCCAGGCCGACGCTCTATCCAGTGAGCCAAACCAGCTAGGGCAATACTACACTACTTTACATAAGAGACTTGAGCATCCATGGAATTTGGTATCCATTGGGGTCCTGGAACCAATTCCCCAGGGACGACTATATTACACAATCTTTAAAAAGAATGCAACTGCTGTAACAAGATGTCTAAGATACAATAAGTGGAAAAATGCACGCTCCAACACGTGTGTAGTATATTAACAAAGACATCAGCACAGAAAATGCCTATGGAACTGTGCAATAAAGCATTAATGATGGTTATCTGTGAGATATGGAACTATGGTGAGACACGGAACTGTGGAAGAGTTTAACTTTTTAGGTTAAGTTTCTGAATTTTTAAAAATATTATTTTTGTGATTTAAAGAAAGCATATTTTTCTACACTGTCATCAGCAACTAGGAACCCCACCATCTTAAGGACCACATTGGCCTATGGCAAAGAGCAGATTGGGGATGGTGGTGTTAACCTATACTAGCCCAAGCCACACAACAGCGTGCTGCTCTCCCTATCTCGGGCCTCAAACCCAGGGCAATTGACCCTGGACCCTCATCAAGCCCACTCCCCAGTCAGATCTGCCCTAGGCCCCTCTCAGTGAAGACTAGGAGCCAGCCAGGACTACAGCTCTAGTTGGTATGCCCATCACCTTTCACTAGTATTTACTACTAGCGAACATTTATGTTTGTAGAAGACTCTACAGACATCTCTAGATTACAATTCTTACCATTAGGGCAGGAAGCAGCCTGTCACCATAGCGGAATTTGTCTCTCTAGAACTTTCGAGCAATTCCCCAACTCCAAAAAAGAAGAGTGACGACTTTGCTAACTATTGGGTTCTCTGTAAGGGGCCTTCCTGGCCCACTTCGGTGTGTTAGGAAATGGAGAGCTCCTAGAGTCTGGTTTGCAGAAGGGCACAGCGCAGAGGAAATACCCCTAGCACAGTCCCTCCCCATCCCAATTCTCACCCCTACCCCACATTCAAAAGCAAAAGCACAAGAAAAGCCTGACTTTTCGTGCTCAGGGGATGAAGTTCATATTCCCTACCCCTGCGGGCTCAGAGGCTGCTCAGGGAGAGGACCCTGATCAGAAAGAGCTACCTCACGGTGGAGACTTACCAAGTATTTCAACAGCAAGGTATGCGGGCAGCTGGCACCCACCCTACATGGCTGAGAATAAGCAGGCCACACCTGGCCTATGCAGAGGTATTCCTGCCTGAACACATCCCGTCAGGCCCTGAGACATTTAGGAAAGATAAATGCCTAACACAGTAGCTAGAGGGTGGGGCCATGCAAGTTCCCCTAAACTATAGGGCACCTTGGCCTCCCACCCCCTGCTGCATTTCTTTTTTTTAATATGGTTTTTTATTGTTGTTGTTTTTTTTTTCATTGATTTTAGAGAGGGAGGGAGGGAAACATCAATGTGAGAGAGAAACAGATCAGCTGCCTCCTACTTGGGATCAAGCCAGCAACCCGGGCATGTGTCCTGACTAGTAGGAATCTAACCGGTGACCTTTTGGCACACCGAACAAGGCCCAATCAATTGAGCCACACCAGCCAGGGGCCCCTGCTGCATTTCTGACGTGGACTGGGAAGAGAGGAGTGCTCTGAGCTTAAGCAAGCACACCTTGGAGACAGGACCACAGTCTGTGGCAGAGTCGAGCCAATATTGGAGTCCAAGCTTCACTAATTCTGCTGGTCTCTGAATAATCATGCTACCAGAATGTCGCAAAATGTTTGCCTTCCATCTTAGTACCACCTGGCCCCAGACCCCATCCCTGGCATACCTGAGGACAAGTTTATCTTTCAAGCCCCTGCTAGTGTGCACCTCAATGTGGGGTTTATAGAACTTCAGAGCTGGAAGAACCTGGAAAGACCTGAAGTTCAGACCTCTTGGTCATCCCTATACTACAGGACACAGCAGCTTCTTTCCCAGCTAGGCTCCCTGTCTACTTGGTCACTCATTCCCCTAATCATGGCCTATTTCAGGCATGGAGGGAGAGACTGATGCTACTAAGTGACTGGAGAGCAGTACTACTTAGACCAAGGTCAGCAAGGGCCAATAAAGTTTCTCTTGGTTTCAATTCTGGAATGACCCAGAGGAGCTGCCCCAGAGACATGAAGTGGTCAGCACAGGGTCCACAAAGACTGCTGGTCAAAGTGAAGGCCCTGCCAAGTACCCTTTTTGTGGAGGAAGAGAGTCTCTCCCCCCAAGAGAAAGACAGAGACACTTAAGTGGTCTGTCTCTGAAAAGCCAAAACTGTATGCTACACGTGAAACATGGCACCGAGCTTTACAGCAAAGGCCACGGCAAGAGTGTAGGTCAGGTAGCTGGCCTCTGCCACAGGTCACTCACCAATGACCAGCAGCACAAGGATGGCAATGAGAACGACAAAGAAGGTGTTGCTATAGGTCACTACCAATTCCACCAGGCGGGACTTAAATATCTTCTGCCATCTGTGAAGAAAACAAAAAGACAGGGGCTGTAGAGAAAGAACACACTTGGGCTCTGGGTCTTAAGAACAGAAACCCAGTTTTGCAGTCTTCTCCAATGGCTGAATATCCCATACAGACTCAGACTCAGATGCTTCATTTTTCCAATTTACGACATCCGTTCAAGAGTGGTTAAGCCCAACTGGCATGGCTCAGTGACTGAGCATCGACCTATGAACCAGGAGATCATGGCTCAATTCCCAGTCAGGGCACATGCCCGGGTTACAGGCTCAATCCCCATTGGGGGGGCATCCTGGAGGCAGCCAATCAATGATTCTCTCTCATCATTGATATTTCTATCTCTCTCTCTCTCCCTCTCCCTTCCTCTCTGAAATAAATTTTTTAAGTGGTTAAAAAAGATGCTTGTCCATAAATAGAAATTTCTAGAACACCAGTCATAAACACTGGTAGTCACTGGGGAAGGAAATGGGAAACTTACTTTCCACTGCATTTCTCTATGTAGTCTTCAAAATGCTTGTCACATAAATATTATTTAAGTTGTTTTTCCATGTGAGCAATTTTTTGTTCATCTAGAATCCCACCACTCTGGATTATTATGAAGCAGACCCAACCTCCCTTCATTTCCCTTCACAAATACCTCAGGATGTAGCTCTATCAGAGAAGAGCCTTCGAAAATGGTTAATGTAATCACAATGCCATCACCAAACCTCAAGAAAATCAGTAAGTAGCCCTCACTATCAGAGCCAGAATCCCACAGTCCAATTGTTGCATTTTTAAACAGCTGGCTTGTTTGAGTCCAGAGACAAGGCTCTAATTCTGCATTTAGTTGAAAAGTATCAAAAAAAGAGAAAGGCCGAAACCGGTTTGGCTCAGTGGATAGAGCGTCAGCCTGCGGACTGAAAGGTCCCGGGTTCGATTCCGGTCAAGGGCATGTACGATGTTTCTCTCTCATCGATGTTTCTGACTCTCTATCTCTCTCCCTTCCTCTCTGTAAAAAATCAATAAAATATATTTTAAAAAAAAAAAGAGAGAAAGAAAAGTATCTTAAATCTCTCCTACTCTATGAGCCCTTCCCTTGGCCACTTTTGTTTTCTTTCCCAATTTACTTTATGCAAAAACCAGGTTGTTCAGCCTACAAAGCCTCCCAGATAGCAGCTCCCAGGAGGCCTCTGTTTTTGTATTTCTTCCAAATTGTATGAGGTATGAAGATTCAAGATATGGTTTTGGGCAAAAAATATTCCTTAGGTAGTGCTATATACTTTCTATAGTATCACATCAGGTATATGCGTTTTCATTAAAAACAGCTTTTTAAAAAATATTTTTTATTGATTTCAAAGAGGATGGGAGAGGGAGAGAGAACCAACGATGACTGACTGCATCCTGCAGAACTCTACGGGGGATCAAGCCGCAACCCAGGCATATGCCCTGAACGGGAATGAAACCATAACCTCCTGGTTCATGGGTCAATGCTCAACTGAGCCACACGGGCCAGGCTAAAAACAGTTTTAAAAAATATCTTTGGAGCCCTAGCCGGGTGGCTTAGTTGGCTAGAGCATTGCCCCATACACCAAAAAGCTATGGGTTCAATTCCCCATCCCTAAGTGAACATACTTAGGTCGAGGATTCGATCCCAGATTGGGCACATATGGGAGGCAACTAATGGATATTTCTCTCACATCAATGTTTGTTTCTCTCTCTCTCTCTCTTTCTCTCCAAAAATCAATAAAAACATATCCTCAGGTAAGGATTTAAAAAATATTGCCCTGGCTGGTATTCTCAGTGATTAGAGCATTGGCCGGCCCACCAAGGGGTCACAGTTTCAATTCCTGGCCCTAGTCAGGGCACATGGGGGAGGCAACCAATCAGTGTGTCTCTCTCACATTGATTTTGTTTCTCGTGGGGGGGGGCAATGGGTAGATAAGGACACATATGTATTACCTTAATCAATAAAGAAAGAAAATGTTTAAAAAAATCAATGGAAAAATATGCTTGGGTGAGAATTAACAAAAAAATATATATATATCTGTGGAGTCTCAGCCTCATTTGTAATGTTCTAATTTAAGTCAGAACGTGTTCATATGTTATATGCAATTAAAAATTAATTAACTTTTAACAGGTCCTCTGTTCACTGAAAGAGAATATGGCTTCACCCTGCATAGGCTGAGTAATGCTCATGAGGCTACTACGCAATGCCAGTGAGAGTAGTTTAGTAGGACAAAAGTCACCAAATAAGCAACAACGTGACCCCGTGGTGCAAGTCTTCCAGATCCCGCATTTGCCATCCTCCAAACCCCAGGGACCCAAGAGGAAGCAGGAAGGCATCATTCCCAGAAACGTAACTAGAGCTAGGTCTTCTTCCCTTTGGGACATTCAGAAGACCAGAGGCAGGGTGCACAGGAAAGGAACTCAACAAGATATGACAAAGCAGAACGGTGTGAAAGGTTGGCAGTAGTAAACACAACCCCTGCCACCCCCACCCCAGACACGTTCTACCTGTTTCTGTCTGGCCCTAATTCCAGGGTCTACCAATTTTACACACATAAGCTTTGGGGCTTGGCAACAGTCTCGTTCTTATATGCCTGCCTGCTTGTTCCACAGGCCGTACCTTTTGGGTGAAATGAAGGGAATGCAGAGAAGCAGCACAGCAAAGACCTCTGCATAGAGGAAGGTGGCAACTGCAGTCCACTGCAGGCTCATTCTGTTGCTAGAAGATTTTCAACAGGGAGATGTGAGCTTCTTTTCTACGGGGCACAGAACGAACAGGAGTCATGAAAACTGGACAGCCATGCTACCCTGGAAAAGGGGCGCCACTCAGCAGGGAGACTTAAGCATTCATGCACAAAGGCCTGCCCAACTTCCACCTGCCGGGGCGGAGTTACTTTGCTGTCCCCTCCAGTATGTGCGTCAACATGTCCAGAGCCACCTTCTGGACAATTCCTTTCCCCAGGGAGTCCAAGGGACACCTTGTACCTGTTTAAGTGGGAACGTGTTTTTAACAAAGATTATATAGATAGGAGAAAATTCTCAACACCCATCAGGCCCGCTCCCTTCCCAGAGACGGGAAGCTCTAGGCAGAGACTCCCAGCTCCCAGCCCGCTCCGCGGCGGCAATATTTCAGAAACGCAGTTTCTCCAAAAGCGAGGGCACCCCCCCCCAACCAGTCCCGGGAGGCACTTCCCTAAAACCAGCAGCTCCCTCTGGGGCTAGAGCGGAGCTTAACAGGCTTCCAGACTGCCGGCGTCTGCCTCCGATGGGACTGGAGGACTCGGAGTACCTCAAAAAGCCCACAAGAGCGACTCCTAGAGGGCGGGAGTCAAGCGACATCAAGGGCCAAGAGCAAATGCAGGTCTCGGCTAAGTACCTCACCGCTGCATCCAGAGAAACTTCTAGAAGCAACTGTCTACTCAGAAGCCGGAGGAGACCCTCCCGGCGGCCTGCGGTCGGCCAGTCTCACCTGACGCCGC
>NW_005371966.1:793682-813082 GCF_000412655.1 Myotis brandtii | reverse complement strand
GGGCGGGTGGCGGAGTCACTGTCGCTTCAGCCAGGCTGTGGAGAGGACGGACGCGCCTGGTGCCCCGGGGAGGGGTGCCACCAGGGTAGGAGGAGGAGGTGGAGAGGAAGAGACGCCCTCTCTCCTTGAGCCATCTCGAGGTTCTGACCCCAGGGGCTAGGAGACTGATAAGTTCCTCCACCTCCCCTGCCTGAAGAGGCCGCGACCCTGGAGGGACCTGAGCCCACCGCACCAGGGGCTCCAGCACCGCCCCAGTGGCCTGGAGCAACAGCCTCAGGGACCACTGCAAGATTTCCAGTTGCCTAGACAACGAGCCGGGGTCAGAGCAACAACCCTTCCAGCCACCTGCCTCAACTGCTGGCTCAGACACCAGTCCCAGCCCTGTGCATCCAGCCCAGGTGACATGCCGGTGCTCTCCACCCCCCGGTCCTCGCGGGTGACCACGCTGAAGCGCACAGCTGTGGTCCTGGCCCTCACGGCCTATGGAGCCCACAAAATCTACCCCCTGGTGCGGCAATGCCTGGCTCCAGCCAGAGGCCCTCAAGTGCCTGCAGGGCAGTCCACGCAGGAGGCCTCTGGGACCACTTCGGGCACAGGGGCCAAGGCCGGTGTGAACCGTGTGTTCTTGCAGCGACTCTTGTGGCTCCTGCGGCTGCTCTTCCCCAGGATCCTGTGCCGGGAGACGGGGCTGCTGGCGCTGCACTCAGCCGCCCTGGTGAGCCGGACTTTCCTATCAGTGTATGTGGCCCGCCTGGACGGTCGGCTGGCCCGCTGCATCGTGCGCAAGGACCCGCAGGCCTTTGGTTGGCAGCTCCTGCAATGGATCCTCATCGCCCTCCCAGCCACCTTCATCAACAGTGCCATCCGCTTCCTGGAGGGCCAGCTGGCCCTGTCTTTCCGAAGCCGTCTAGTGGCCCATGCCTACAGCCTCTACTTCTCCCAGCAGACCTACTACCGAGTCAGCAATATGGATGGGCGGCTTCGCAACCCTGACCAGTCCCTGACAGAGGATGTGGTGACCTTTGCTGCCTCTGTGGCCCACCTGTACTCCAACCTGACCAAGCCACTCCTGGATGTGGCTGTGACCGCCTACACCCTGCTTCGAACGGCTCGTTCCCGTGGGGCCGGCACGGCCTGGCCCTCGGCCATTGCTGGCCTCGTGGTGTTTCTCACAGCTAACGTGCTGCGAGCCTTCTCACCCAAGTTTGGGGAGCTGGTGGCAGAGGAGGCGCGGAGGAAGGGGGAGCTGCGCTACATGCACTCTCGCGTGGTGGCCAACTCAGAGGAGATCGCCTTCTATGGGGGCCATGAGGTGGGGCAGGTTGGGGTGCTGAGCTTGGAGGAAAGCATGTGGCTGGGAGGCCCAGGGGCAGGCAACTGTGAGTGGTGGGGAAAACCAGGGCTGGCTAGAGTTGATGCCAGAGGTGTAGGCAGACCACAGGAGAGGGAGACTGGGATGATGAACAGGGCCTGGGACAGCCCAGATTTAGGCACAGAAATGGAGAAGCAGGAAGGCTGGGTGGGACTGCCCTGGGCCGGCTGCCTGGCCACTTCTGCTTCCTCTCAGTGAGGCTGTCCTGGGCTTGGAGCTGCTTGGGGCTGCGGATCCTAGCGGTTTGAGATGCTAGAGCTTCTGTCTCGCCCCATTCCTGCAGTCAGCTGGAAGGAGGCTCCTGCTGTCCGGGATCAGGGATGGTGGAACGTGGCCTGTTGCCCGGCCCCTCCTGGGGCCCAGGGCCCTTTGAAGGCCGGCGTCCAGCTAAGCTGGCCAGCCAGGCAGGCAAGCGTTACGGGCATGACTCAGCCCAAGCGGAGTTTAACAAGCAGCACCCAGCGCGCCGGCCTCAGCAGTGGCCGCGCTTCTCCGCCTGAGCTCAAGGGCCAGCCGGGCTGCAGGCTCGGCCTCCTCCCTGAGGCCCTGAGGCAGGGATGCAGGGCCCAGGCCGCCACCTCCGTGAGACGTACTTCCTGTCCGCCCAGTGGCCACCCTGCCCCTGGCGTGGCGGACCTTCCGCCTGTGTCCCAGGGCTCAGCTCCCCAGTGGGCCGGGGCGGGGATAGGGGCAGGGTCAGCCTGGGAGCTGGGCGCTGGGAAAGGTTACTGCAGGCCAATGCTCCCTTTATCTCGCCTCAGCCCCTCCCCTTCCTCGTGCCTGGGGTTGCAGCTGCCTCCGGGCCCTGCTCTCCTGCTCCCCTGTTCTGTACAACTCTGGTTTCGGTTCCCAGTACTGGTGTGGGGGGGAGGGGTGCAATGACATCCACCTCCTGAAAGCCTATGTGTCCTCCCTGGGTCAGGTGGCCTCTTGCCCCTGGGCCTTGTTTCACTGGCTGTGCATTGGACTCCAGATTAGGAGAAAAGCGCCTAGTCTGCAGCCTCAACCCCCTCCCGTCCTCTCGCGCACGCGGCTGCAGGGCCTTGGCAGGCAGCCGTGGCCTTGGGTGAGGCGCTTGGCACATTACCCGCAGCTACATTGTCAGCCCCAGCTGGCACTCCTGCCAGCTCCCAGCACGAGTCAGGATTGCCAGGGTGCTCAGAGGAGGCGTGCTCACTTCAGGAACAGGAGATTGGGCTTGAGGCAGAACCACAGGATGCAGAGGACCTACCTATATGGTGAGGGCAAAAGAGAGATCACTGGCTCTTTGAAGGACTTCCTGTGGGCTAGCTTCAGGAAGTAGCGTGTTGGCTAGGAGGGTGCAATGGGGGGTGGGTGCTTAGGAGGGCAGTATACGTTCTCAACCTGTCTCTTTAGGCCTCTGCCAAAGGGCTGGAAAGCAGCATGGGACAACAGGCCCCCATGGGTGGGTTGATTTTCCTTATTGTGCAGGCATGTGGCTCATCCCAGGCCCACTGGCTGGTGTCCCAGTGGACACTGGCCTAGAACATGTTAGGGCAGAGGTGCCTGGCTGGCTTGTGGGCAGACAGCAGAGTATTCTTTTCTTATTGAGCTTTCAAAGAGGAGCGTTATTTAAACACAAATGCACCCACATATATACACACAGCAACCTCTTGTTGGCTTGAGAGCAAGATAAATTTTCTTTTTAAAAAAATATTTTTTATTGATTTCAGGGAGGAAGGGAGAGGGAGAGAGAGATAGAAACATCAATAATGAGAGAGAATCATTGATCGGCCACCTCCTGCACACCCCACACTGGGGATCGAGCCCGCTACCCGGGCATGTGCCCTGACCTCCTGGTTCATAGGTCAACGCTCAACCACTGGGCCATGCTGGCCAGGCGGTAAACCTTTCTTAATAAGTCAAAAGCATCATTTACAAAACTCTGGTTCTCCTGATGGCTCTGCCAGCGTGGTCCAAATTCCACACCTCTTGCTACCTTCAGGTTGTGTGAGCTTGGGCAGGTCACTGCCTCTCTGGGCTTCTGTAGTATTCTACTGTACAATGGAAATGAGAATACAGGTAGAGTAGCATGTGGTGAGCATCAAATGGAGAGTCAAGTGCCAAAGCACTTGGCTAAGGAAATGGTGCCCAGGCTGGGCAGCTGTTGTCAGTCAGGGGTGGAAAGGCAGAGCTGGGATGCATGCTCCTGTACTGAGCCAAGAATCCATGACCCAATGGCCCCCTTGCCTTGACCACTTCCTGACATCTCCAGCACCCCCATCCCTGCCTACCTGGATGCTGCTGTCATGGGGGAGCCTCTTTCTCTCCCACTCCCTTTCCTGCTCTCTCTTCTCCAGGCCTAAGATAGCAGGTGCTGGCCAGTGCAGGAAGCGGGAGGGGAGGGGAAGATGGGAAGGCCCACCTCACTGGAGTCCTCGGTTGGCCATTATGGGGGGAGGCCTCTGCGGCTGGCTCAGGAGCATGCCCTCCAGGTTGCAATGGGAAAATGAAGTGGAAATTTCTCACCCAGAAGATCCCTGGGGAAGGTAGCAAGAGGCGGGGCCTAAGTAGACTGTTGAACCAAGTTCTTCAAAATGAAGTACTGCTTTTTGCTTCGTTCAGGTTAGTCCTCCAGCAGTTACCCAAAAATACAGGCAAGGTGGCTACCCTTGGCCCATGTCCAGAAGCTGCCCAGGGCAAAGAGAAGGGCATAGTGAGCTTCCCAACCAAATAGGTAGTAGAAAGAGAGAACCAGAATAAGCCTCTGCAGGTGAGGTCATGAGTCCCTGCATCATCACTGTACCCCAGTGCCATGATGTCAGACAATCCCATACTGTCACCCCCCACCCCCCGCCCTGAGTTTGAGAGCTTTTGACTGTAAAAGTGGCCCAGTCATAACCCCCAGCTCTCAACCTTTTCCTGGCCATCAGATGGCATGGCACAGGTATACTTGGAGATTGGGACCTCTTGCTATCGTCCCCATGTTAGCTACCATGAGGTCTCTCAGGCTCTCTCTCTCTGTCACCCCCGCCCTGGCAGGTGGAGCTGGCCCTGCTGCAGCACTCCTACAAGGCCCTGGCTTCGCAGATCAACCTCATCCTGCTAGAGCGCCTGTGGTATGTCATGCTGGAGCAGTTCCTCATGAAGTATGTGTGGAGCGCCTCAGGCCTGCTCATGGTAGCAGTCCCCATAATCACCGCCACTGGCTTCTCAGAGTCAGGTGAGTGTCGGCACTCCCAAGGGGTGGGGGCGGGGCCCAGTGCTCAGCCGGTCCATCGGCTCCTGAGGCCTGACTTCCTGGAGATCACTCTCCTTGCTGCCTTCCCCTGTGAGTCTCCCCTTTACAGCATCTCACACGTCTTGGTACTGCTCAGCTGAGCCCAGGGACTGACCCCTCACCAGGTGCAATACCCTCAGCCAGCTGTGCCTGTCCTCAGCCCAACTATGATGGGAAGGTGGGAGAATGGGGGAGTACCTTGAGGGAGCCCCTTCCTCCCTGGGCCTTGTCTTTTCCCAGGCCTCAAACAACACTGGCAGGTTTCAGAGGCTGACCTCTGCCCTAAGGCCTGGGGGGATTGTTTAGCAACTGGATTATCAGGATTCTCGTTTTGTTCCTCTACTGCAGTGGTTCTCAACCTTCTGGCCCTTTAAATACAGTTCCTCATGTTGTGACCCAACCGTAAAATTATTTTCGTTGCTACTTCATAACTGTGATGTTGCTACTGTTATGAATCGTCATGTAAATATCTGATATGCAGGATGGTCTTAGGCGACCCCTGCGAAAGGGTCATTCGACCGCCAAAGGGGTCGCGACCCACAGGTTGAGAACCGCTGCTCTACTGGTTTGCAACATATTCCTTCTATTTACAGTCTTTTCAGGTTGCCCTTTCAAAGGTTGACTTGTGTGCACACGAAAAACAGTCTAGCTCAGCGATTTTCAACTGGTGTGCCGAGGCACACTGGTATGCCGCAAGAATTTTTAAAACATGCAATACGTGACCATTTGGTCAGGGACACTGACCTCATTTCCCTTAGGTTGTCAAATAAAAAAAAATGACAACAGCCAACAACAATAGCCATCCGGTGTGGATCAAAATTATATCTATGTTTTTTGTCAGATCGACAAAAAATATAGTATATTTCTGGTGTGCCGCAGAATTTTAGTAATTAATGTGTGCCATGAGATGAGAAAGGTTGAAAATCGCTGGACTAGGTTAATCCGATGGCTCCTCCTCTTCCTGGTCCTTAGAACACTAACACAAGGACTAGCCCCCCTCACATGTTGTAGCCCAGTGTCACGTTTGCATTCTCGTGTGGGGGTTTTTTTGGTTTTGTTTTTGGTTTTTTTAATATATATTTTTATTGATTTCAGAGAGGAAGTGAGGAGAGAGAGACAGAAACATCAATGATGAGAGAGAATCATTGATCGGCTGCCTCCTGCACGCCCCACACTTGGGATCGAGCCTGCAACCCAGGCATGTGCCCTGACCAGAAATGGAACCGTGACCTGCTGGTTCATAGGTCGACGCTCAACCACTGAGCCACACCGGCTCATTCCTGTGTTTTTTTTACTTAGCTATTGCTATTGGGCTGATGCATGTCTAAATTCATCCCCATATTTACCGATTTCTCTGCTCACCAGTCCTTTCCCACAGCCTAGTCACCTTCCTCCAGATAGACATCTTTCAGAAGTTCTTTCTGTAAGGCTTTCATGAGGGACACTTCACAATTATTTTGTTGTCTGAAAATGTCTTTATTTTATCCTTTTCCCCAAACTAAAGATTAGCTGGGTATGGGAGCCCAGGGGGATAGTTATTTGCTCTCAGCCACTGACAATATTCCATTGTCTCTGCTGGAAAATCTGTTATCAGTTTAACTCCCCACAGCAGCCTGCATTGTCTCTCTGGTTGCTTTTAGATTTACTTTCTCTGCTAGTCTGCTATTTCGCTTGGAAGTGTTACCCTGTGGGTTTCTGTTTATCCTGCCTTCAAATATTCAGATTTTTTAATTGGTCAGGAAAATTCTCAGCTGTTGCCTTTTCAAATATTGACCTGTTCCTTCTGAACTCCTGCTGGATGTCCTCCCTCCTCTGTGGCTCTTCCACTCTTACTATTTCCCATCTAGAACTATCTGTACTGAATCCTGGGAGATTTCTTCAGATCTTCTTCTCACTCACTCGCCAATTTTCTCTTCAGCCGAGTCTTATTTGAATTTTTTTTTGTTTTGTTAAAGGGGAGAATGATGATTTTTATTTTTTTAAATATATTTTATTGATTTTTTTTTACAGAGAGGAAGGGAGAGGGATAGAGAGAAACATCGATGAGAGAGAAACATCGATCAGCTGCCTCCTGCACACTCCCTACTGGGGATGTGCCCGCAACCAAGGTACATGCCCTTGACCGGAATCGAACCTGGCTGGGACCCTTGAGTCCGCAGGCTGACGCTCTATCCACTGAGCCAAACCGATTAGGGCTGAATTTTTTTTAATTTTTTAAAATTTGTTATTGATTTCAGAGAGAGGAAGGGAGAGGGAGAGAGATAGAAACATCAATGATGAGAATCATTGATCAGCTGCCTCCTGCACATCCCACATGGGCATGTGCCCTGACCAGGAATTGAACCTTGACCTCCTGGTTCATAGGTCAATGCTCAACTACTGAGCCACGACTGCTGGGCTAATTTGAATTTTTTAAAAATTTCAGTGACTGCTTCTACTAAGTTCTATTTGATTCTCTTTCAAATAGAAATTTGAAAATAGAAATTTTCAATAGAAATTTCAAATTGTTTTGGCAAGTGTCATATTCTCATCTTTTGACTGCTCCTTTTATGCTGTATATCATATTAATGACACACAATTTCTATCCTATGGGGTTATCTGAATTCTTGGGGGTTATCTGAATTCTTGGGGGTATAAGCCAGCTTGATCTTCCATCTGCCAGTCTTCACTCATGGTAGATTCTTTCCTTGTGGGTTTGTTTCTTGTTTTTTTCTTTTTAAAAAAATTTTTTTTAATTAATTTCAGAGAGAGGGAGAGAGAGATAGAAACATTGATGAATCGGCTGCCTCTGCACGCCCCTACTGGGGAATTGAGCCCGCAATCCAGGCATGTGCCCTGAACGGGAGTCTAACTGGCAACCTTCTGGTGCATGAGACAACGCTCAACCAACTGAGCTACCCTTGTGGGTTTGTTTTTTATCCTCACCCGAGGATATGTTTTTACTGATTTTGAGAGAGAGAGAGAAACATTGATTGGTTGACTCCCGTAAGCGCCCCAAGTGGAGATCAAACCCACAACCTAGGTATGTGCCCTGATAAGGAATCAAACCCACGACCTTTTTGGTGTATGGGAGGATGCTCCAACCAACTGAGCCACCTGGCCAGGGCTCCTTGTGATTTTTGCCACAAGACTTTCCTGGGAACCCTATATGGCCTAACAGGAGGGTACAGTTTCCCCAGTGCATATTGGCTTCTGTTTTGGCCAAGCACTCCTGGTAATTAACCACTTGGAGGCCATTTTCATATTCACCTCTCCGTTTGGGGAGGAGGAGTTCCTGAACTTGGCGGTAGTATTCATTTGAACCCCAGACACATAATTACCAATTCTTAGAGGTGACCTTTTGTTCCCTGCGCCTAGAGCTCTGGCTACATGACCTGTCTTCTCAGTCTCTAGAGATTTCACTGGTGTACCTGGCTGCTGGCTTCTCTGTGGGCTCCTGGGAATTTGCCTTGCTTTCCTACCAGCATAGCCCTGTTTTCTTTTTATTCTTTTTTCTTTTTATTGATTGATTGATTGATTGATTGATTTAGAGAAAGAGGGAGGTGTTGTTCCACCTATTCATGCATTCATTGGTTGATTCTTGTATGTGCCCTGACCAGGAATGAAACTGCAACCTTGGTGAATGGGGACAACACTCTAACCAACTGAGCTACCCGGCCTGAGCTATAGCACAGCTCTGCTTTCAAAGGTGTTCTGGTTAATGCAGTTTGGTAGTAAGGGTTTTCAGTTATGTAGAGAAAGAGCCTAACTTGTTTCAGAAGTCTCTCTCATTCTCTCCCTATTGGCAGCTCTGCCTTGGGGCCTCCCGTAGGTACCTTCAGCTGTCTGTCCCTCTCTGGGTGACCCCAAGAGAAAGGATCTAATTGGAGGGGGGTAGTTACTTTCCACCAATGGGCCTCCGTTAAGAGTGGCCCTGATTTTTTTTCGAGCAATTGAGTGAAGCTGTATTGAAACATTTTCACTGGAAGTTAACACAAATGGGAACAATGAAATATTGGCTCTGCCATTAGCTATTCAAAATAATTGAGGAGCACATATTTGGATGTAATGGGAAAGTAAGCATTAGGAAGAGTGGCAGGCATTAAAAATAATAGAAATTAGCAATTCTTGTATAAAGACATCAGGTGGGATCTATGGCCCTGGGCAGTTCGAGTTCCGCTGCGCTTCTTAGAGACGCTGCTGGGAAGAGGGTGAATGCCGGTAGCCACTGCTGCCACCACTTCTGTTACTGGGTGGTCTCATCCAACCCTGGCTGTGAGAACTCTGGGGCCACGTGACCGGAAGTACCAAGGCGGGCCTACGGAGCACGTGACCACAGAGCTTGGGTGCCATGACACCTTCCCTAGTTCCCTCCCTCCCCCACAGGTTCCCACCTATTTCATTTCCTCTTACTGGCTTCAAGCTGTGAAGGGTCCTGGTGGGCACTTTGTCTTCCAAAAGTGGCCCTGATTTAGGCACAGGTGCCAGAGCCAGTCAGCATACCTGGTCCAGAACATGGGAAGAAACTCATGAGGAAACAGACCTATGGTTTCAGGAAGCACCTGCAGCCACTTCCCTCTGCGCCTGGCATTGGGCACGGCTCGGCCTGCCTAGCACCTGAGGCCTCTCCCTATGGTTTCAGGAAGTACCTGCAGCCACTTCCCTCTGCGCCTGGCATTGGGCACAGCTCAGCCTGCCTAGCACCTGAGGCCTCTCCCTCCTCTGAAGCCCTAGGACTTTTTGGATCCTCTGCTATGTCAGACTTCACGGTGATTTAAGAAGCATGAGCTCCTGTCCCCAGCCTCTTAGCTTTTATAGTCAGTTGCCTGTGAAAATGTGCAATTCTCCTGTCTTGCTCATCCCACTTCTGTCTCACTAGCCTCCTTGCTATTGCCCCCAAACACCAGGCAGGCTTCTGCCTCAGGGCTTTTGCAGATGCTGCTCCCTCTGCCAGGAATACGCTTTCCTCTGATGTCCTGCCCTCCTTCTAGCGGACTTTTGCTCACAGGCACCCTCTAGATGAGGCCTGTGCTGCCCATGACCCTACCTCTCTCTTCTCCTTCACCACCTCCCTGCTCTCCCAGGCACTGAACACCCTATCTATTTCACTTCTCTGGTTTATAGTCCCTCTGCCCTTTTATTTATTTTTTATTTTTTTAGTATAGGAGGGGTTTTAGTGTGTTTTTTTAATAAATTTTTATTGATTTCAGAAAGGAAGGGAGAGGGAGAGAGAGAATGAAACATCAATGAAGAGAGAGAATCAGTGATCGGCTGCCTCCTGCAGGCTCCACACTGGGGATTGAGCCCGCAGCCCGGGCATGTGCCCTGACAGGGAATCGAACCGTGACCTCCTGGTTCATAGGTCAGCGCTCAACCACTGAGCCACACCAGACCCCTTTTCCCCTTTAGACTGGGAGGTCAATGAGGGCAGGGATTTTGTCTGTTTTGTCCCTGCTCCAAGTGCTTCAAGGAGGCTCAGAGCACTGGGGGCCAGTGGGAGGAAGCGGGCATTTATCAACTGAGGAATATGTAGATGCCTTTACCCTACTTATCTCCTGGCCCTGCAAAGCTAGAGGGCCCAGGGGAGGGGCAGCCTCGCCATGAACGGCCGCTGGGTGTCCTGTTGTGGGGCCTTGGTCTTAGCTGCCCTAGGGCAGTTTATTCTGTCTCCAGGGAGGTGCCAGCTGTTGCCAGGATGCCCAGGCACCTGCAGACCCTTTCACTTTATGCGTAGTCACTGTCTAGCTCTCAGGACATCCTGGGAGGAGGGCTTGTGTCCCTCTTCCTGTTAGGGGCTGTGTCCCTGGGGACACAGTGGGAAGGAGGCCCATAACCTTAGACTGTCACAATTCCTGACTCACTCTCCTGTCCAGTTCCCTGGATTCCTGGCCCAGGCCCCAGAAGGTGGTATGAGGCTCTCTAGCCAGCCATCGCGTCCCCTTTCTACCGCACACTGCACCCTCGCTGCTCTGAAGGCCATCTGCCCTAAAACAACTTCCTGCCCCACCCATCACTGTATCCCTGAGGCTTCTCTCTCTGATCCGTCTAAGCCCCTGGATACAATCCTTCCCAAAACTTCGGCCTCAGGAGCCCTGGCTTCCCCTGGATAGCCCCAGTGGGTACTGCTCACTCACCCACACCCAGTACCCTCAGAATCAGCATTCCATTGCTCCTTACCGACATTTCTAGAACATTCCTTATATAAAAGCCCTGCCCCTTTGTGTTTTCCAAGGGTCAAGGAAGTCAAGGCCACTGACAAGAGAGGGTTGAAGTGAACAACCCTGGGGCCTAGATGGAGACAGCAAAGCAAGTCAAGACAGGAGCAGGCTCCAGGGAGAAGTCAGGACATGTAGGATGGCCGTTCTCATAGAGGCCACAGGGGGAGGTGAGGGAGAAACGGGAGCTGTAGTGGGCGTCCAAAAGGGGATACTTATGCACGGGAGGCTTGGGGGTGCAACAGCTCTGGGCGTTAGAGGACAACGTGGAGATGTGGCCCCAGAGGGGCTGTTGTGAATAGGACAGGACACAGGGCGAGGACAGTCTAGGGAGAAGGAGCTGGGTGTGGCAAGAAAGAAAGCCAAATTCCTAGTGGCTCATTTTTTAAGTCTACGTTATTGAGATGTAATTAACATGCCACACACTTCAGCCTTTTAAAGTATTCAACTCAGTGGTTTTTATTTATTTTATTTTTTATGGATTTTAGAGAGGGAGGGAGGGAGGGAGGGAGAGAGAGAGAGAAAGAGAGAAAGAGAGAGAAAGAGCAATGTGAGAGAGATATCGATCAGTTACTTCTCCCACATGCCCGGACCAGGGATCAAAGCCACAGCCTAGGTATGTGCCCTGACCGGGAATCCAACCCATGACCTTTCAGTGCACGGGATGACGCTCCAACCAACTGAGCCACACCCTCCAGGGCAGTGTTTTTTAATATATTCACATAGTTGTGCAATATCTAAGGACAGAACATTGTCGTCACCCAAAAAAGAAAACCCGGGCCCATTAGCAGTCACTCCCCACCCCACCCCCAGCGCCTGGCACCCACTAATCTTTCCCTCACTATGGACTTGCCTCTTATGGACACCTCATATAAATGGAATCTCACAATATGAAGCCTTGTGTGGCTGGCTTCTTTCACCCAGCAGAATGTTTTCAAGTTTCGTCCACGTTGCAGGATGAATCAGAGCTTCCTTCCTTTTAGGAATAATATTCCATTGTATTCGTGTACCACAATTTCTTTATTCATTCATTGATGGGCATTTGTATTGTTTCCGCTTTTTGGTTGGTATGAAAATGGTACTTATGATCATCTGTGTGCAGGTTTCTGCATAGACATATATTTTTGCTTCTCCCGGATATATACCTGGGAGTGAAATTGCTGGGTCATATGGTAACTCTCTGTTTAACTTTTTGAGAAATTGCCAAACTGGTTTCCACGGCGGCTGTACCATTTTACATCCCCGCCAGCAGTATATGAAGGGTCAATTTCTCCACTTCCTCGCCAACACTTATTATCTCTTTAATTATAATCCTCCTAGTAGGTGTGACGTGGTATCTCATTGTGGTTTTGATTTGCATTTCCCTGATGACTAGTAATGTTGAACATCTTTTCATGGGTTTTTTGGCCATTTGTATATCTTAGACATACAATAGAAATGTCTAGTAAGATATGTTGCCCATTGTTTAATTGGGTTATTTATCTCTTTGTTGTTGAATTGAAAAAGTTCTTTATATATTCCGGATACTAGACCCTTCTGAGGTTATGATTTGCAGATATTTTCTCCCAGGCTATAAGTTGTTTTTTCACTTTCTTGATGATTTCTTTTGGTGCCCCAAAGTTTTACATTTCGTTGAAGATCGTTTATGTTTTTTTATTTTATTGCTTGGACATTTGGTATCATATTTAAGGAGCCATGCCTAATCTGAGGTCACGAAGATTTACCCCTGCCTTCTTCTAAGAGTTTTGTAGTCTCAGCTCTTACATGCAGATCAGTGCTCCCCTTTGAGTTAGTTTTGGTGTGAGATGGGGCGAGTGGGGGTCATTCTTTTGCATGTGGATACCCGTTCGTCCCACCACCATTTGCTGGATAGACTCGTCCTTCCCCCGGTGGGTCCATTTTACATCCCCCAGTGGGTCCATTTTAATCTCCCACTGTCCCCGCCTCTCCCCTCTGCTGTGCTCCACAGATCCAGAAGCCGTGAAGAAGGCAGCCTTGGCGATGAAGGAGGAAGAGCTGGTGAGCGAACGCACAGAAGCCTTCACCATTGCCCGAAACCTCCTTACAGCTGCTGCGGATGCCATTGAGCGGATCATGTCATCCTACAAGGAGGTACCCCACCCCCGCGAGTCCACCCCTACCTTGCCCTCCATCCCACCCCCAGATGGCAGCAGCTGAGCCAGGGTCCCCCTTTCCTTCCCGCAGGTGACAGAGCTGGCCGGCTACACGGCCCGGGTACATGAGATGTTCCAAGTATTTGAAGATGTCCAGCACTGCCGTTTCAAGAGGCCTGGGGAGCCAGAGGATGCACAGGCAGGGGCCGGGGCTGTGGTCAGGTCTGGTGTCCGTGTAGAAGGTCCCCTGCAGATCCGAGGTAAGGGCGTCCTCCCTAGAGAGGCCCCACTGGTCCCTGCCCTCCCAGCACTGGCACCTCCCAAGTGCCACCCAGAAGGCGGACTCTTTAAGTTGTGCCCCCAGGGAGGGCTTCTTGGGCCAGTTGTGGCTCTCACTGCCCAGTCCCTTCCAGGTGCCCTGACTGGGATTTCTCTTTGCAAAAGAGGGGACGTGGTCCTCAAGTGGAGGGAGTCACTGGCCCATACAGGCAGCTGGAGAAAGTTCAAGCCTATAGTAGGGGCCAGGATGCTGTGGAAGAGGGGCATGGTGTCTGAGCCACCACTGAGATGGTGCCAGGAGGGGACAGAGCAGGAGTTCCAGAGACCATAGAAATGGCTTTGCCCCTCCCCACACAGAACACAGCACCAGACACTGTCAGGGGCGTGGGGGCTCTGCTTGTAGGAAGACCCGCTGTACTCCCAAGGGGCCTAGTACCACTCACTGGCATGCTGTTGGGGGTGGGGGGTATGTGGAACTTACCAGAAGGCAAAGGGAGTGCTACTGCGCCCTAGCTTCCTTTTTTGTGCTCTCTCTCCAGGCCAAGTAGTGGATGTGGAGCAGGGGATTGTTTGTGACAACATCCCCATCATCACACCCACGGGAGAGGTGGTGGTGGCCAGCCTGAACATCAGGGTAAGTTGAGTGGGCTATGCTGGGCTGAGTCATGGGGCCTGGGGCCTGACCTTCTGCATCTACAAGCCCCAGCCCTTGGCATCCAGCCTGGCTACCTGCCTGTGTTGTCAACAGCCGTTGTTCCAAGATCTACGTGGCAGGCGGGCAAAGGTCAAGGTGGAAGACCAACGTGTCTCTGCCTGTTAGTTGTGGGGCAATGGAAACAGACAGATAAAAGAGACTCGAGATTACTAGGATTAGCCAAGAGTCACCTGAAAGTTCCTGGCCTTATCGTAGCCAGCCCCACCCCCACCCCACCCCACCCCAGTTCCACAGAAGACTTGGGGACTCTGGTTTAATTCCAACTGTGGTGGAAGAGATTGCCCTCCACTGACCTGGGCTTGGGGTCCCACCCATCTGCTTCAAGAAGCCCCCAGTGCAGCTGTGTATGCTGGGTGCAGCCCGGCCCTCCATCTGTGGAAAGGAAGCCCTGGTGGCTGGCATCCACTAGTCAGCTGTGTCCCCAACCAGGACTTTGGTTGGGGAATGATGGAATAAATGAGAAACCTATGGGGGGCGGGCAGAGAAAGAAGCAAGAGGGAGTCATTTGTTCATTCATTTATTTATTCATTCAATCAGTATTTTCTGAGCTCCAGGAGGGGCACTGGAAACCAGAGGTAGATCAGGGAGACCCCACTGTGGGGGCCCTAAAATGTTACAAAGATCCCCAGTTAGACAGCTGCCCAGGGTCTAGCAGGGGCCATAGGAAGGGTAGTCACCATCCCGGGGGAAGAGCAGAGGTCAGATGAAGCTTCATCCGGGAGCTTCCAGGCCGGTGGACAGCGTGGTGAAGAAGGCCTCTCCAAAAGAACAGGCAGTGGAATGGTGGGAGCGAGAAACCGGTTCAGCAGGAGCCATGGTTGGGCAGGGAGTATGTGGAAGAGGCGAGTGGAAAGGCAGTGCCTGGGGCTCCTTTCTTTCATCTGCTGAGAGGAGCCCTGAGAGCCATTTGGAGGCTGGGAACATGTCACAACCACAAGCAGCACAGGACACTGGTATGATCCCCATTGCCCGCATCTGTGGTCACTCTTGGCCGGTTTATCCAGGGTGCATGGTTTCCATGCGGGCCCTGTGGAAGCCCAACTAGACAAAGATCAGAAGCCCTAGTGAGCAGGGACTCAGCTGGGTAGGGAGCAAGGCCAGGCAAGGAAGGGGTGACTGGGGTGGAAGAGCAGGGGTGGGGGGGCTGAGCAAGAGCTCTGGCCTGGCAGAGCTGGTGGTAGAGCTGGGCTCTGGGGCTGGGAGATACTGGGGAAGAGGAGCAGTTCCCAGCCAGATGCTGGGGTGAGAAGGACAGCGGGAGAGATGCAGAGAAGGAAATGGAGCCCTCACACATCTGGCCCCACCCGAGGGAGTTTATGGTATAACAAAGGCCCACAAAGTGAGGGGCTCAAACAATGGAAGTGGAATCTCTTCCAGTTTTGGAGCCTGAAAGTCCAGACCAAGGTGTATGCTGAGAGCAGTGAGGGAGAATCCGTTCCAGGCCATTCCAGAGGCTGGTGGTTGCTGGCCACCATTGTTGTTCCTTGACTTCGCTTTAATCTCAGCCTCCATCTTCACATGGTGTTCTCCCTGTGTTTGTGGCTTTGTGGCCAAATCCCCCCTTTTTATAAATAAGGACACCAGTGACATTGGATTAGAGGTCAGCACACTCCAGGATGACCTCATCGAAATTGAACTAATTACATCTGCAAAAGCTATGTCCAAATAAGGTCGCATTCCTAGGTCCTGGGGGTTAGGACTCCAACACATGAATTTGGGGGGACACAGTTCAACCCCCACACTGACCGAGGTAAGCCAGGGAAGGCCTCACATGAGCCACACTCAGATCGTCCAAGGACTTTGGAAGCGAAGCCAGTATGTGGCCCAAGGACAGCAATCTCCCTGCCCTCTGACCCCTCCTTCCCGAACACCTCCCTCCCCACAGCTCCACTGGCCTTTTTTTACTAGCCAGTGAGCATCATGTGATTGGCCAACTGGGGAGCCTGAGGCCCTTGACGCTGAGCCTGGGGGTTACAGCGGCATCTCTGTGTCTCCCTAGTATCCATGGGGGCAGCGAGAGGGCTTCGGGGAGCGGGTAGAGCAGCGGTTCTCAACCTGTGGGTCGCAACCCCTTGGGGGTCGAACAACCCTTTCACAGGGGTCGCCTAAGACCATCAGAAAACACATATATAATTACATATTGTTTTTGTGATTAATCACTATGCTTTAATTATGTTCAATTTGTAACAATGAAAATACATCCTGCATATCAGATATTTATATTACGATTCATAACAGTAGCAATATTACAGTTATGAAGTAGCAATGAAAATAATTTTATGGTTGGGGGTCGTCACAACATGAGGAACTGTATTAAAGGGTCGCGGCATTAGGAAGGTTGAGAACCACTGAGCTAGAGTTTACTGTCCACCTAGAACTCTAAAGAAAGCACCTTTCCTGCCCTGGCGGGTGTGGCACACCCTGGCCAGTGTGCACAATGGTTAGAGCATCGGCTCCAGGCACAGAAGAGTCATGGGTTCAATTTCCAGTCAAGGGCACATACATACCTGAGTTGCAGGTTTGATTCCAGGCTCCAGTCTGGGTGCATGCGGGAGGCAACCAATCACTGTGTCTCTTTGGCACCAATGTTTCTCTTCTTTTTCTTTCTTTCTCCCCCTCTCCCTACGTCTCACCCCCCTCCCTTCCACTCTCTAAGAGAGAGATGGAAACATCAATGATAAAGAATCATTGATCGGCTGCCTCCTGCACGCCCCCCACTGGAGATCAAGCCCCCAACCCAGGCATGTGCCCTGACCAGGAATCCAACCATGACCTACTGGCTCATAGGCCAATACTCAACCACTGAGCCACACTGGTTGGGCCCCCAGGCAGTTCTTAGAGAAAATTCTGCTGAGGAAGCATAAACACTTGCATTCCCAGTGCAGTGGGATGGGGGTGCTATTGACTTTCTGGGGCTTGTACCCATTCATATGGCTGTGGCGAAATAGGCCCTCTTCCTGTTGGCCCCATATTCTGTGGTATGTGTTAGGGCCTTAAAGGGACAGGCTGGGGCCCAAAACAGGCATTCGGTTAGGGCTCTGGATGCTGGACCCGGAGGGCCTACCTAGTGTGCACCTGGGTACAGGTAGCTGTCAGAGGCTGTCAGAAAGGCCGAAGGTGAGAGGAGAGAGGGCCATACCCCCTGGGTACCACATGGCACTGCCTCCACAGGTGGAAGATGGCATGCACCTGCTCATCACTGGCCCCAATGGCTGCGGCAAGAGTTCTCTGTTCCGGATCCTTGGTGGGCTCTGGCCCACGTATGGAGGTGTGCTCTACAAGCCCCCGCCCCAACGCATGTTCTATATCCCCCAGAGGTGAGTGGTGCAGGGAGAGGGAGGGAACCAGGGCCCCCGGCTGTGCCCCTTGCCCCTTCCCACCTATGGAACTGACACCATGGAGATGGTAGAGCTTGGGGCCTCGGGAGAGGACAGCAAGATGCTGCCCCCAGAATCAGAGGGACTGTAGAGCCTCCGCTTGCCCCCTACCATGCCCCCTCACCTGGTGACTTTACAGCTGCATGGTGTGCATGCATGAGGGTACACACTGCAGGGGGGAGACTTGGTGTGTGTGCATGTGAACATGTGCATGCGTGTGTTGTGTCAATGCATGCACACATGCCTCTGCGTGCAGGGCGAGTGTGTGGTGTGCACGTGTGAGTGTGTGGGCCTGGTGTGCATAGGCGGGTGTGAGCACTGCCTAGAGCACTTGTAGCAGGGTCTGTGGGCTTCACGTTCTCCCCACCCCTGGCAGCCAGGGCTCACGGAGGAGCCCAAACAGACACAGGGCGCGGGCAGGGCCGCCCGACCCCTGGTGGACATGCAGCTTTCCCACAGGCCCTACATGTCCGTCGGCTCCTTGCGTGACCAGGTGATCTACCCTGACTCAGTGGAGGACATGCGAAGGAAGGGCTATTCAGAGCAGCACCTGGAAGCCATTCTGGACATCGTGCACCTGAACCACATCCTGCAGCGGGAAGGAGGTAGGGGGTGGGACATCCTCCTCTCAGCACCAAGGAGTGAGCCATCCACCCAGCAACCTGCTACCACCCCAGCCCCTGCCTCCCTCATCCACAATGCCAGTGTGCTAGCTGCCCCAAGAGCCCTCCTAACAGGGAAGATTGACAGGAAGCGGGTGGCTCAGGTGGGCGGGGGGGTGAGGGTAGGGGGGGTCATCCAGATGGTGCTTGCCATCAGGTGAGATGCTCACAGCAGGCTGGGGAGCTGAGGGGGCAGGGGGGATGGAGAGCTCTCACAGGGAACAAAGCCCTTGGAATGCTTTAGGCAGGGAAGTTACAAGTCCTTGTCGCATTTCTGCAAGAGGACTGACCTCAGGCGTGGAGGCGTGGGCAGGGCAGCCGGGGAGGAGCCCGCACTGGTGTCTGCGCAGAGGGCCTGGAGGGTGGGAGGCAGGAGCAGAGGTGGAGGGGACATCCGGTTTCTGCCTTGACCCTGGGAGGTGCCATCCCCTGGGAAGGAGAGGGGGGAGGGACCGCCTGGTGGCAAGAGAAGGCATTAGTCTGGGGCTACCCCGTTAGTCTGCAAATGCCTGTGGGGCCTGGAGGTGAGGAGGCAAGTACGGAACTCAGGGCGGGGCTGAGCTGATCTTCTTAGTGAAACCTGAGCCGCAGGGTTCCACTTCCTGCCTCTGCCACTTAGGGGCAGCTTGACCTTGAGCAAAGACCTCACCTGAGCCTCTCCACCTGTAGAAGGGAGCAGGTACTAGTCCCTCCCTAAGCACCAGCGTCACACCTGCGCAGGAGGAGGGCTGCAGGCGGTGGAGTCCAGCTTGCCAGTCATGCTGAAGCTTCATCCCCAGCTCCCCCTGGCCTGCCTCAACCTCTTTTTGTTCCAGCCACCCTCCCCTTAGAAGTGTACCCCTCCTGTCCTCCAGGCACCCCTCTGTGCCTGGGGTCCTTGAGGCTGACCATCATACCCTATTAGCATTGAGTTCAGCTGTCAACAACAGAACCACACACACACACACACACACACACATGCATGCACAGTGGCTCAAGTCACTCACAAGTTTATCTTACTGTGACACAGAAGTCCTGAGGAAGGCAGGGCACAGTTGCTGGGAGCAGCCCTGGTCTGTGTGGACCTTTGTTCCCAAAGTCACCAAGTCACCTCATGGTCCAAGATGGCTGTTCCTGCATTCACATCATATCCCAGGCCATAGGATGGAGGAAGTGGGGGGAAATGGCATATGCCATCTGTCTCTTTTTTTAGAATATCTTTTTATTGATTTTTCAAGAAAGAGGAAGGGAGAGGGAGAGAGAGAGAAACATCAATTGGTTGCCTCCTGCAACCAGACTGGGGATTGAGCCAGCAACCTGGGCATGTGCCCTGACCAGGAATCAAACCTGTGACCTCTTGGTGCATGGGACAATGCTCAACCAACTGAGCCACATCAGCCAGGACAGTGCCATCTTTCTTTCTTTCTTTCTTTCTTTCTTTCTTTCTTTCTTTCTTTCTTTCTTTCT
>NW_005371966.1:788105-793661 GCF_000412655.1 Myotis brandtii | reverse complement strand
TTTGTATTGATTTCAGAGAGGAAGGGAGAGGGAGAAAGAGATAGAAACATCAATGATGAGAGAGAATCATTGATCAGCTGCCTCCTGCACACTGCCCCTCCCCCCCGGGGATCGAGCCTGCAACCCGGGCATGTGCCGTTGACTGGAATCGAACCTGGGACCCTTCAGTCTATCCACTGAGCCAAACCAGCTAGGGCATGCCATCTGTCTTTTAAAGAAAGTTCCAGAAGCTAGAAGCTGCCACATGTGTAACACTTGAACCCCATTGGCCAGGATGTAGTCACATACTCATATACCTCAAGACAAGCTAGGGAGTATAGTCCTTTTGAGGGTACCATGCACTCTACCAAAACTTCTAGTCCTGTGGGGAGGCAGAGTGGCAGGAGGTAAGGAGCCATTTCTGGTGAATCCTACACACACCTACTCATTCAGGCAGCTGCCTGAGCCTTACCAAGGGACTGGCACGAGGCAGCGAGACAAAGGTCTGGTGCCTACGGGTGAGAAGCCTTCTAGAGAGACCACGCCAGCCTTCCTGGGGCTGGCACTTCATTGGCACCTTGTCAGGTCCTGGATGAGTTTGCTGGGGCTGCTGGAACAAAGTACCAAGGACTGAGCAGCTTAAACAGCAGAAATATATTAGCCCCAGCTCTGGAAGGCCGAAGTCCAAGATCAACGTGTCAGCAGGGTTGGCTCCTTCTGAGGGCTGTAAGGGAACATCTGTTCCAGGCCTCTCTCCTTGGCTCGTAGACAACCATCTTCTCCCTCTGTCTCCTCACATCATCTTTTCTCTATTCTATCTTTGTGTCCAAATTTCCCCTTTTTATAAGGACACCCATTGTATTGGATCGGGGCCCGCCCTAGTGACCTCACTTTAACTTGATCACGTCTGTAAAGACTTTTTCTCCAAATACTTTCACCTTCTGAGGTCCTGGGGGTTAGGACTCCCACGTATCTTCTTTTGGAGGGGATACAATTCTGGTCTCAACTTCTTTTTGACTATTAAAGTATCACCTACAGCCCAGACGGTGTGGCTCAGAGGTTGAGCATTGACCTATGAACCAAGAGGTCACGGTTTGATTCCCGGTCAGGGCACATGCCTGGGTTGCGGGCTCAATCCCCAGTGTGGAGCGTGCGGGAAGCAGCCAATCAATGATTCTCTCTCATCATGGATGTTTCAATCTCTCTCTCCCTCTCCCGTCTCTAAAATTAATAAAAATATATATTTTTAAGTATCACCTATAGACAGACAAGCACCCAGAGCACAAATAGTCAGCCGTTGGCCTTCTCCAGAGTCATCTTCCACTGTCTCGTGTTCGCCAGCTCCCTCTCACCAGGCCCACCACGCCCAGTGGGCCTGGGCCCTTGTTGAATTGAACAGAGCCCCCTTGTCCCCTGCCTAGGTTGGGAGGCCGTGTGTGACTGGAAGGACGTTCTGTCAGGGGGCGAGAAGCAGAGGATCGGCATGGCCCGCATGTTCTACCATAAGTGAGTGGGCTGTCCAGGGTGCTAGGGCTCCCTCAAGCACTGGCTGCTCTCCAAGCCCGCGGCAGAGATTAAGGGGCAGCGGCTAAGCATGCATGCTCCCCGGGGCCTCCTTAGGGGGAAGGCAGTACGGTTAGGAGGCCCCAGCAGGAATTGGGTCCCAAGGGGTGGGGGGTCGGGGCCAGACCAGGTCAACAGCAATGGAGGGTCACAGCCTCGCCCGCTCTGCTCCCACTCTCAAGGCCAAAGTATGCCCTCCTGGATGAATGCACCAGCGCTGTAAGCATCGACGTGGAAGGCAAGATCTTCCAAGCGGCCAAGGATGCAGGCATCGCTCTGCTTTCCATCACCCACCGCCCCTCCCTGTGGTAGGTGCCCTCTCTTCCTGCCTGGAGTCGAGGGGAGGGAGCGCCCTTCCCAAATTCTACACCCCCACAGCTTTGGGGGGAGGGGGGAGATGGTGCTGCCATCAGGGGAGCAGGGAACCCGCCACGTGTCTCCTGCTGAGCAGCCTCTGCATCTCTGTCCCTGTCCCTGTCCCGGCCCAGGAAGTACCACACACACTTGCTGCAGTTCGATGGCGAGGGCGGCTGGAAGTTCGAGAAGCTGGACTCAGCCGCCCGCCTAAGCTTGACTGAGGAGAAGCAGCGGCTTGAGCAGCAGCTGGCCGGCATCCCCAAGATGCAGCAGCGTCTCCAGGAGCTCTGCCAGATCCTGGGCCAGGGCCGCAGGGTCGTCCAGGGTGCTGCCACCTGACAGAGGGCCGTGGCTCTGGGCCCTCAGCCCCTGCCCCTCCCCAAGCCCTCGGATCATATGAAGGAAACAGCAGTACCTGCCTACCCACACCCCCCTCCACCCAGCCCACCGCAGGCCCACCCTGCATGACTCTCCCTCCACCCAGGCCTCCCTGCCACTGGCCTGGCCTGCCTAGATGACTGCCAGCGAAAGGGCACGCCTGACCCTCGTGCCCCAGCCCTCGGGCAAGGGGACATGGAAGGTCCCACACTGCTGCCCTCCCCACCCGTGCCCCTCCCCTGCCCCACCATGAATGTGACCTGAGCAGGGTAGCTGAGTCCTCTCTTTGCTTTGGGGAGGTGGAGAGGGGCAGGAGGTACCCCAGCCCACACCACCAGGACAGTCCGTACTGAGCCTCGGCATCTGTGGGGACTGCCCTCCTGAGACCGAAGTCCCCTTATGTCCTCCTTTTCAGTCCCTCAGAGACCCCATGGTCCATCCTTCTATTGCCACTGCCCAAGTGGTTGCCACGGCTCCACTGGACGCCCTCCCTGCCATAGAAATGGCCAAACAGGACCCAGGGCCAGACTAGGGTCTCTGCCCCTTCTCCCCACCACTTGTCCCGAAGAGCTCTCGGGAAAAAGAATTGCACAACATTTCTCAGCAAGCGATAAGAAGAATGTAGTCCCTGTCCCTCTCGGTCCCTACAAGCTAATTTATTGGATTCCCGTTTGTAGCCTTCTCGATTGCCAATGTGAGCACCCTGCTAGCAGGGGAGGCAGCCCGGGCTGCGGTCCTTCCACAGGTGGCCCAGCCTCTGAGCCAGCCCCAGCCAGCCTGTCGGCCCACCAGCCTACACTGCCAGCTGCCACCAGGGGGGCCCAGGCCAGCCAGAGGGGGAGATGGACACTGTGCTGCCATGAGTGTGGGCACCAGTGTTCCCAGCTCAGTGCCAAAGAGGGGTCAGCCGGAGAAGCTGTCTCCACAAAGCTAGCTCCTGCCCCAGAGGGAGACCCCACCGCTGCTGTGTGCCTTTCGGGGGTGGAGGGGGGCTCAGCCCTTGGGCCAGGAAGCCTCCCTCAGTCCCTCAGTAAAAACTGCCCATGGAAATTGTGTTCTTGCCTCCTGTTCTCTTTGTCCGGCCTGGCGTGGGGGAGACACAGGGATGGGCAGCAGGCCTGGAGGGAAGGAATAACAGCCCCCACGCCACCTGAAGACACAGCTCAGCACATTCTGTGGCTGGCATGCTCGGGGGGAGGCGGATTCATCAACAACATCTCACAAAAATATTGGCGGGGCCCAAATAGGACTCTGGACCCAGCGCTGGGGTGAGGAGAAGAGGACTTCCAGAGAGATCGTATGGGAAAAACAGCTGCAAAGTGGGCTGGTTGGGGGAACACTAGGAGGAAGGGTCCTGACCCAGCCTGGCAAGGAGCAGTGGGGAAGATGTGCTTCTAGACCCTCTAGTAGGAGGGAACATTTTGCAAGGGACCAGGAGTGGATGAGGAGCAAGATTCGGGATATTGATGCTTGAGTGTAAGGGAAGGGAGGGGCCAAGGAGCCTGAACTTATTCCAGAGGCAACAAGAAGCCACTGAAAAGTTTTCAGCAGGATGCAAAACACATGGAGTTATGCTTAAAGCAGGCTGTGTGGAGGGTTGTTTGGAGAGAGGCACACCACTATAAAAAGAATTCTATAAAAAGTTCTACCCAGCCAGCATGGCTCTGGTTGAACGTCGACCTATGAACCAGAAAGTCACAGTTCGGTTCCCAGTCAGGGCACATGCCTGGGTTGCGGGCTCGATCCCCAGTGTGGGGCGTGCAGGAGGCAGCAGCTGATCAATGATTCTCATCATTGATGTTTCTATCTCTCCCTCTCCCATCCTCTCTGAAATCAATAAAATATATACTAGAGGCCTGGGGCACAAAATTTGTGCACTGGAGAGGGGGTCCCTCAGCCCAGCCTGTGCCCTCTCACAGTCTGGGACCCCTTGGGGATCGGGCCTAAGCCGGCAGTCGGACATCTCTCTCGCAATCCGGGATCCCTCACTCCTTACCACCCACCTGCTTGCTCCTTACCACTCGGCTTGCCAGCCATGAGCCCAGCTTCTGGCTGAGCAGTGCTCCCCCTGTGGGAGTGCACTGACCACCAGGGGGCAGCTCCTGCATTGAGCGTCTGCCCCTTGGTGGTCAGTGCGCATCATAGCGACTAGTCATTCTGGTCGTTCCGCCATAACAGTTGCTTAGGCTTTTATTATAGAGATGTAATAAAGAATGAAGTTCTGACCCATGCTACAACATGGGTGAACTGCAAAAACATGATACTGATTGAGTGGAAGGAGCCAGTCACAAAAGACACATACCATATGAGTCCATTCATATGAAATATCCAGAATAGGCAAACCCACAGAGACAGAAAGGGGATCGGTAGCTGGCAGGGCCTAGGAGGAGAGGAATGAAGAATAACTGCTAATAGGTACAAGGTTTCCTTTTGGGGTGATGAAAATATTCTGGAACAATAGAGGTGATGGTTGCACAATATTGTGAATGCACTAAATGCCACTGGATTGTGCACTTTGGAATGAACAATTTTGTGTTATGTGAATGTCTCCTCAAAAAATAGATGATAGATTGATTGTTTGATGATAGAGGATAGATTTATATGTGATAGACAGAGAGAGGGGGGCATAGATGAGCGAACATACCACCTAAAGCAGTCCAGACAAGACGTGCTGAGGCCTGAAATCCTGGACAGATTAGAGAGATATTAGAAGAAAGTCAACAGGCACGGGGGAGGGGGAAGGTCAGGCATTGGGGACAGGAAAGGGGAAAGTCAAGAGGACCCCTAGGTTCTGGCTTGGGTGGCCTGGTGGGTGACAGCACCCTTCACTGGGGGAGGGTCAGGTTGGAGAGTAGCTGTCACCCAGTTAGCACTTGCTGGGCCTGCGCCTGCAGCCCCCTGGAAATGATGAGTAGGCAGTGGCCGGGGGAGTTTCCAGCTTGGATGAACTCTAGCCTTGAGATCCTCTGAGGCATCCAGGCATCGTCTAGCAGAGAGTCAGGTGTTGGCTGAAGATCTGCATAGACAGCCTTATGCATTTTATCGAAGTTTTGAGGTTAGGATTCGTTCCTGATTCCAGGGAAGTGGTAAATGAAAAGGTGGAGAGTTGTTGCCCAGCTCAGTGGTTGAGTGTCAACTTATGAACCAGGAGGTCACAGTTCGATTCCCGGTCAGGGCATATGCCTGGGTTGTGGGCTCAATCCCCAGTGTGGGGTGTGCAGGAGGCAGCCGATCAACGATTCTCTCTCATCATTGATGTTTCTCTCTCTCTCTCCCTCT
>NW_005371966.1:777947-784480 GCF_000412655.1 Myotis brandtii | reverse complement strand
TGCATTTTATCGAAGTTTTGAGGTTAGGATTCGTTCCTGATTCCAGGGAAGTGGTAAATGAAAAGGTGGAGAGTTGTTGCCCAGCTCAGTGGTTGAGTGTCAACTTATGAACCAGGAGGTCACAGTTCGATTCCCGGTCAGGGCATATGCCTGGGTTGTGGGCTCAATCCCCAGTGTGGGGTGTGCAGGAGGCAGCCGATCAACGATTCTCTCTCATCATTGATGTTTCTCTCTCTCTCTCCCTCTTCCTTCCTTTCTGAAATCAATTTTTAAAAAATTTTTAAAGAAGGTGGGGAGTTGTTGAGTTGTTCCTCCATTTCTTCCCAAGATTATGTAAGTCATCCCTACCTGAACATAAATCCTTTAAAAAACAACAACAAAAACTTAAATAACTAGAATGGTTCTGTGATCTGCCACCAAACCCTATTTGATATGGATGGAAAGAGACAACCTGGCAAATACCATCCTAAAGGAAGTTAGTGAAGATAAATTAATGTCAGACAAAGTAGACCTCAGGGCACAAATATTATTAGGAATTAAAGAGATTGCTGCATAATGATTAAGTAAATAATTCATTTGCAGCATTAATCATTGTGAACGTGTGCATACCTGCCTAATGACAGAGCCTCGAATGTATATAAAACAAAAAAGGAAAAGGAAAAATTAATAAATTAGTACATTCACCACAATAAATTATACCACCTCTCACTACAATTGGCAGCTCAAGCAGACAAAACTTGTAAGAATATAGGGGGAGGGAATGAACAAACTTGATGAATGGGCTTTCCAAAACTAAAGACTACACATTCTTATCAGTTCACCTAGAACATTTACTATAACTCACCATGTCCTGAGCCACAAAATAAATCTCAACAAATACTGAAAGAATTGGTATTGTTCAGATCATGTTCTCAAGCTGTGATAGAATAAACTCATAAATTGGTAACAATACTAAAATAAGTCCTCCTAAATGTTTGGAAATTTAAATGTACATGGAAATCTAAAAACAGAACTGAACAACAATGAAAAAAAACTACACATGAAAACTCATGGGATGTAGCCCAGCAGTACTTAGGAGGAAATGTATAGCCTTAAAATGAATAAGAGGAGCACCAACTCAGGAAGTTAGAAAAACCACAATAGAATAATCCTAAAGAAAGTAGACACTTCCTGATTTTAAAACATATTACAAAACTATAGGAATTAAAACAGTGTGGTACTGGCATGAAGACAAATAGACCAATGGGACGGAATAAAGCCTAGAAAGAAATCCTCACTTATATAGTCAACTGATCTTCAACAATGGAGCCAAGACCATTCAATAGAGAGAAGACAGTCTCTTCAATAAATGGTTGTGGGGAAACTGAATAATCACATGCAAAAGAATGATGTTTGAGCCTGGCCAGTGTGGCTCAGTATTTGAGTATTGACCTATGAACCAGGAGGTCAGGGCTCAATTCCTGGTCAGGGCACATGCCCAGGTTGGGGGCTCAATCCCCAGTGTGGGGGGTGCAGGAGGCAGCCTATCAATAATTCTCTCTCATCATTGATGTTTCTAACTCTCTCTCTCTCTCTCTCCCTTCCTCTCTGAAATCAATAAAAATATATTTATTTTAAAAATTATGTAAGTAAAAAAACAAAAAGAATTCACAAAGGGAATCCAGAAAGAATTATTAGACTTAATACAGGAGTTTACAAAGTTGTTTGATACAAAATCCATACACAAAAAGTGTGTTTCTATATACCAGCAACACAATCCAGAAGGTGAATTTAAAAAAATAGCATTTATAATGGCACAAAAAAACCAAGTCTCTAGTAATAAATCTAACAAATGATGTTCAATTCCTTTAGGGGGAAATGTATTGAAAGGATCTTAATAAATAGAGAGATGTACTATGCTCATACAGAAGGAAACTCAATATTTTAGAGATAGCTAGTCTCCAAAGTGATTCAAAATTCAAAAAAGTCCCACCAGAGGTTTCTCTGGAACTTGACAATCTGTTTCTTAAACTTCTTCTTTTAAAAAATATATTTCTTTATTGATTTCAGAGAGGAAGGGAGAAGGAGAGAGAGATAGAAACATCAATGATGAGAGAGAATCATTGATTGGCTGCCTCCTGCACACCCCCCACTGGGGATGGAGCCCGAAACCCAGGCATGTGCCCTTAACCGGAATCGAACCTGGGACCCCTCAGTCCACAGGCTGACGCTCTATCCACTGAGCCAAGCAGGCCAGGGCTGTTTCTTAAACTTCTAAGGGAAACTGGAGGTCCTAGAATAAGCGAGATAATTGTGAACGATGAGGAGGAGAAGAAGGAGGAGTAACAAATGAAGGGGAAGCACAAGGAAGAAAAAAAAGAGAAATAGAAAGAGAATAAAAAAGAAGAGACTCCCAAGAATGAAGACTTGCTTTAAAGCTCTAGTAAGTACAACAGGGTAGGCGAGTAAACCCAATGGACAGAAGAAGCCATGCTCACATAGACATGGGATGTGGCATATGACCAAGGGCTCACCACACATTTGTGCAGAAGGATGGGCTGATTAATGGGGTATGGACAATAGACACCAATGTGGAAAAATATAAAACATGATCTCTACCTCACACCATATACAAACAAACCCATTCTATGGATTAAGGTCCTGAATATGAAAACCTAGAAACATATTCAGAAAAGAACACATGAGGAAATCTCTATGCTCTTGGATAGGGGAGGATTTCTTAAACAAGACAAAAATGACAAACCATAAAATAGAAGATCAATAAATGTAATTATATTCAAATTTAAGACTTCTTCATCTAACGATGCTATAGGCAAACTGAGAAGACAAGTAATGGGCAGGGAGAAGACATAACAGACCAAGGATTGGTATCTAGAATATATACCAGTAAAGACTCTCTCAAAATAGTAAGGAAAAGACAATTCATATAGAAAAATTGACAAAGACATGATCAGGCATTTCGCAGAAGAGGAAAGCCCTGGCCAGCGCACTCAGTGGTTAAAGCATCGGCCCACGCACCAAAGGGTTGCAGGTTCAATTCCCAGTTAAGGGCACATACCAGGTTCATTCCCCGCCAGGCACATGTGGAAGGCAACCAGTCAATGTATCTCTCTCACATCAATGTCTCTCTCTCTCTCTCTCTCTCTCTCTCTCTCTCTCTTTCTCTCCTTCCCTCCCTCCTTCCCTCCCTTCCACTCTCTGAAAAGCAATAGACAAAATATCCTCAGGTGAGGATTAACAACAACAACAACAACAAAAACCCACGAAAAAATAAGCAGCAAGGCACACCAACCACTTCACACCCCTCATATTGACAGAAAGTACTAAGTACTAGGTCAAAGTACTAAGTGCAAGTGTTGGTAAAGTGTGAAGAAAAAGAAAGGCACCAGATAAGTCCAAGTTCTCCCTGATTTGCTGACCTCTGCATCCTCAAAGCCTACCCGACTAACCTTGTGCCCCAGGAAGAGGGAAACACCCATGGGCATGTCACCTGCAGACAGCCTCAGCAGTCCCTATCTCTCCTCCTTCCAAAGCCTGCCACGTTCATGGTCCAGGGCCACGTGGCCTCATGGTTAAGTGCAGGGGCCCTGTGGTGGACTCTTAGCCTTGCCACTTAGTAGCTGTGCAACCTTTTTTAAAAAATATATTTTTATTGATTTCAGAGAGGAAGGGAGAGGGGAGAGGGACGGAAACATCAATGATGAGAGAGAATCATTGATCAGCTGCCTCCTGCACGCCCCCCACTGGGATCAAGCTCCCAACCCGGGCATGTGCCCTCACTGGGAATTGAACCGTGATCTCCTGGTTCATAGGTCGACGCTCAATCACTAAGTTATGCCGGCTGGGCTAGCTGTGCAACCTTGTGTAAGTTTCTTAACCTCTTATGGCTCAGTTTCCTCTCCTGTGAACTGGGGGAAATAGCTATATCCCCTTCTGGGGCCAGTGGAAGGACTGAATGAGTTAATATACCTGAACACTTAGCCCAGTGGGTCCCAACCTTTCTTTGGCCATGCCCCACCTAAGCATCTCTGAAATCCTGATGCCCCCCTGTGACATATGATTCTTATTATTCAAAAAGTAACTCCTATTCACGTGGAGGAAGCCTAAAAGGCTATTCACTTGGTCTAAACAAGCTTCCAAAGAACATGGCATCCATGAAAGAGAAAAACAGAAGAACGAAAGGAAGGTTGAAGTACTGAGGAAGAAATCACTAAGAAATTGTTTTTTAAAAATGATAATAATAATATGAAGTGAGCCCTAACCAGTTTGGCTCAGTGGATAGATCATCAGCCTGTGGACTGAAGGGTCCGAGGTTTGATTCCGGTCAAGGGCATGTACCTTGGTTGCGGGCACATCCCCAGTAGGGGGGTGTGCAGGAGGCAGCTGATCGATGTTTCTCTCTCATCGATATTTCTAACTCTCTATCCCTCTCCCTTCCTCTCTGTAAAAAATCAATTAAAAATATTTTTTAAAAAATTAAAAATAAATAATATGAAGTGATATGAAAAAAATAGCAAATAGTTTCAAAACATATAATAGAGAACTGAAATACATAAATAGGTCACTATATATTTATATATTGTATATGAGGCCCCTAGAACCATAAGAAATGCAAAAAAAATCACTGTTGGTAACTCATTCTCGAATTGCCCCCTTAAAAATCAAATTGCCCCCCTGTGGGGCGTGTGCTCCACGTTGGGAACCATGGACTTAGCCCAGCCCCAGACCTCCTGAGGAGGGCCATAGTCGCAGCATTGGTTTAAGGTTCGCTTAAACCTCACTTCCTCTTCCTGAGACCCTGAGTGCCTCTAGCTGTGACTTCTCCTCCCTGTGCCTTGAGATGCCCTCCACAGATGGGCTTTTCTGGCAGTGGGGCCTTAACTGTTGGCAAGTCGTTCTGCCCGAGACCCAGAAAACACTTGAGCATGTGGAAGTGGGCTTTTTCTCTGAACGGTGCCAATGCCAGGCTCGAGCCTGGCACCCAGAAGGCACTTCCTGGAAGGCTATAGAATGCTCCCCTGACGACTCAATGGGAGGGCACCACCCTGTTCTCACCTGCTCCAGCCAGGTGCCCACAGCCTCTGCCATGCCTATCAAGGCCAGCAGAGGGCAGCAGCAACCGCCCTGCGCTGTTGGGCAAAGGGGTGGATGGGGAGGGGCTGGGCTGCCTCATCCGCCAGGATGAGTCCGGTTGGGCACGATTGCATTGTGGGGAGGGAGGCCGGGGCTCCACGGAGACGCACTTCTGGCACCAGCTGCTCCTCAGCCCCTGCCCGCGGCCCACCCAGGTAGGCAAGAACCAGGGCTGGTGAGAGCAAGGGGTGCAGGGGCCTCTGGATTGGGGAGCACCACCTCGGGCTGTGCTGGGACCTGAGAGAAGCCAGGGGTCCACAGGGCCAACTAACTCTCATCCGGGAAAGGCCTTCAGGGGCCAGCCCTGTGATGGCACCTCCTGATGCCTAAGGGGCACAGCACACCTCTGGGAAGTAGGACCCCGTACTTCTGCCCCCCAAATGGAAGAGCTGGCGCTGCCAAGGGCAGGGCACAGGGTAGGGAAGTGGCCCGCCTGGCTCCCTGCCCCCACAGCCACCCAACTGGCCCAGCCAGGTGGCGGCAAAACTGCTGCTGCCACCTTGCCCAGAGCCTGCTGCTGCAGCTCACCGTGGTGAAGGCAGGGTCTCCAATCTCTGCACACCTGCCCCTGCGCCTTGGGGCAGAGCCCTGGCTCTGCTGGCTTGCTGTGCACACGGTGCCCTGTGAGGGTGGCAAGGCAGCCAACTGCCAAAGGACACTCCTTTCCCCGCCCCAAGCATGGAGGGGGATGTAGGCCCTTCCTGGAATGGTGTTTCCTTGGGGGAGGGGGAGGGGCACCGCCAGCGACCAGTTGCCATGCCTGAAGCTCAGGGTTGAGTTCCTGTGGGCCATGCCCCCCACCCCTTCCTGTGCATCCTCTGCTGGCACTGTGCACCACCACCAGGATGTACCTGGCACGACTTTGCCGGTCCCCAGAGGTGGGGCTGGATGGGCCAGTTCTTATTCTGGGCCAAAGGGGTGGGGGTGTTGGGGGGAAAGTGTCCTGGACGCCTTGCCTTTGTCAGCGTCTCCCCTGCCCCCAGTCCGGACAAAGGCCGGCATTGAGGGCCAGGGCTGGCACTCCAGCCAGGCACCAAGGCTACTAAGGCTGAGTCTGGCATTGCAGGGACTGAGCGCCCTGACCCTCCCATGGGGGCTCTGGGGCCTCCCCTGAGCTGTTCACAAGGAGGAGCTCGCTGGCTGACACCACAGGGGTGGGGCCGGCTGTGTGGCTCTCATTTTTCTGGCTGGAGGAAACCCTGTCCCTTTGTCCCCAGATCCCAGGGGGTGTCTCTCTGAGGGTGGGGAGTGGCAGGGAGCCCCCTGGCCAGAACAGCCGGGGTGGGGTGGGGGGAGAGCACCAGATAGTGGGTCCCTGGCCTCTGGACAGAGGGGACATTGTTGAGGTGGAGGCAGGGCTCCCTTGGCCCGGCCACTATTGACAAAGCTGCCAGCTGTGG
>NW_005371966.1:765346-777075 GCF_000412655.1 Myotis brandtii | reverse complement strand
GCCTCCCCCAGGGCCAGTGTGAATGGGGCCAAGCCTCAACTGTCTCCCTCCCACTCAGGGCAATGCCCCCCACAGCAGTCTTGTGCCTGTCACCACTGCCCTGGGGCAGTTGAAGTGACGAGATGTGCTTCCCGCTGCTGCTCCCCTTCTCAACGGTGAGTGCCCGGGTCCCCAGTCCCCAGAGATGTCCCGGGGAAGGGCGGGCCAGGTAAAACAGCACTGGGGAGCCTGGGTGTGGGGCTCTGATGTGCTGCACCTCCTGGCCACAGTCCCTCTAGCCCGTCATCCACATGCCATGGACACTGCCGCTGATATCCCAGGTCGAGAGGAAATGGCCCTGCCTTTCAGCCAGGCCTGACCTTCCTGTCTGTGTTAGCAAGATAAAGAGCTCTGACGCAGCCACATGCCTGCGAGCCCGGGCGTGCGTCTCTGCTGGCGTCTCTGCTGGCGGGCATGGGACACACTGAGCAACTGTGGGCCTGCCCTTGGCGCGCCCACATGCATGGTTATGCGGGTTCCGAGCTCAGCTTGGGAGCCAGCTCTGTCCCCTTCTCTGTGGCTCTGGGCTTGGGGTCAGGAGGAGGGTGGAGCGAGAGTCCGCCAAGGCCCACAGGCTCTGCCCTGTTGGCATCTCTCTCTGTCTCTCTTGCCTGGCCACCGAGGCAGCCGCTAGGGCTGTTGGGCAGGGGCTGCTGCTAATGGCCCCCCGCCCGGAGGCAGGGCTCAGGCTCACGCCCCCACCAGGCCCGTGGGAGCTACTTCCAGTCTGGGGTCCAAATGGCTCCAAATGGGTGAGGAGCTGCGCCTATGGCTTCTCTGTGTGGGGCCCCCTTCAAGCTCTTCGGCCTTCCTCCCCACTACCCTCTCCTCACTCAAGCTCTCTTCCTGGCTGTCTTCTTCTCACTCCCCCCTTTTCTCTGTCCCCCTCCACATCCACACTCGTGGTGCCAGGCCCCAATGAACCCTGGCCGCTGGGGCCCACGGAGCAGGGGACAGACCTCCTGTATCCCTGTTGTCTCTTGGTGACCTCTCCTCACCTCCCCGAGGCCCAGCTCTCCCCAACCTCTGCCCTGACCACCCCCTAGCCCTCTGTGGCATGACCCTGTTCTCATTGGCCCTGGCTTGCCCCCCCCCCCTTGCCATCTTTGGGGAGAGCTGGGGTGGTGTCTCGGCCTGCATCCCTCCAACTGCCTCAGTTTCTCCCTGGCTCGTTCTCCTCTCTCCAGCACTCCCTCTCCGTGCTCGTAAAGGTCGCTCTTTGTCACTGACCCAGGGCCAGTTTCCTGTCCCTGACGGGGTCTCCCTGCTCTTGCCAACCCTCCCACCTCTTGCCCCCGTGCCACTTCTCTTGTCTGGGTGGCGGGCACAGGATCCCCTACGATGGGGCTTCCACCAGCGTCCCTTCGCCCACATCCTCCTCTGTCTGTGGGCTCCTGCTCCCTTTCCCCCTCTTCCAGGTGCTCCCATGCCTCTGCCTCCTGCCTCTCTCCCCATCAACACCCCCTCTGCCCTGCCCTCCTCTCCATGGCCTTTCCTCTCTGTGTCACAGCCCCCTCTGTCACTGTGTCCTATTTGTGGTCTTGTGGCTTTTCAGGATCTGTCCCCCTTCAACAATCAAAAACACATACATTTAAAGTAGAAGATGAAAGAATTCTTTCCTTGTGCATGTATGTGACCCCCCCATCTCTTGGATATTCTCTTTGTCACTCTTTCTGTCCTTCTTTCTCCGCCCCCTTTCTGACTCCCTCTCTCTCTGTCTCCATGTCTCTCTCTGCTCTCTTTCTTCTTTTAAAATATATCTTTATTGATTTCAGAGAGGAACGGAGACGGAGAGAGAGATAGAAACATCAATGATGAGAGAGCATCATTGATCGGTTGTCTCCTGCACGCCCCACACTGGGGATCGAGCCCGCAACCCGGGCATGCGCCCTGACCAGGAATTGAACCGTGACCTCCTGGCTCGTAGGTCAACGCTCAACCACTGAGCCACGTCGACCGGGCTGTCTCTTCTCTTTGCTTCTCTCTGCTCTCTTTCTTTGTCCCTGCTTTATGGCTCCTCCTCTCTGCCTCTCTGTGCTTCTCTCCCTGTTTTTATCTCTCTTCTCAATTCTTCTCTCCCTCTGGTGCTCTTTCTCTACCCCCTCTTCCTCTGTCCCCCTCACCGTCCTGACTCATGCCGACCAGGGGTGGGGAGGCAGTGCTCCCTCCCACTGGGCCTCAGGTGCTCGGCTCTCCCCCAGGCTCCGGTGATGGCTCCCTGGTCTCCCTTCGGCCCTCACCTCCTGCTCGTGCTATTGCTGCTGTGCCCACTGCTGCCCCCGACTCAGGCCCATCGCTTCTCCGCACTCAACACTACCTTCAACCACTTGGCACTGGCGCCCGGCCGGGGCACAGTCTACGTGGGGGCGGTGAACCGCCTCTTCCAGCTCAGCCCGGAATTACAGCTTGAGGCTGTGGCTATCACCGGCCCCATCTTCGACAGCCCTGACTGCGTGCCTTTCCGTGACCCAGCTGAGTGCCCGCAGGCCCAGCTCACTGATAACGCCAACCAGCTGCTACTCGTGAGCAGCCGGGCCCAGGAGCTGGTGGCCTGCGGGCAGGTGCGGCAGGGCGTGTGCGAGAAGCGGCGCCTTGAGGACGTGTCCCAGCTTCTGTACCAGGCCGAGGACCCAGGCGATGGACAGTTTGTGGCCGCCAATGCCCCAGGAGTGGCCACAGTGGGCCTGGTAGTGCCTGCACCGGGCCGGGACCTCCTGCTGGTGGCCAGAGGCCTGGCGGGCAAGCTGTCAGGAGGGGTACCGCCCCTGACTGTTCGTCAACTGGCTGGGCCGCAGCCCTTCTCCAGCGAGGGCCTGGGCCGCCTCGTGGTGGGAGACTTGTCTGACTACAACAACAGCTACGTGGCGGCCTTTGCCAACGCCCGCTCCGCGTACTTCGTCTTCCGCCGTCGTGGGGCCAGGGCACAGGCCGACTATCGCTCCTATGTTGCCCGAGTCTGTCTGGGGGATGCCAATCTCTACTCCTACGTGGAGGTGCCCCTCCACTGCCATGGTCAGGGCCTCATCCAGGCTGCCTTCCTAGCCCCGGGCACCTTGCTGGGGGCCTTTGCCGCAGGCCCAAAGGGGACACAGGCAGCCCTGTGCGCCTTCCCCCTGGCAGAGCTGGACGGCAGCATGGAGCAGGCCCGGCGCCTTTGCTACACAGCAGGTGGCCGGGGCCCCAGCGGCACGGAGGAAGCCACCGTGGAGTATGGCGTCACTTCACGCTGCGTCACCCTGCCCCCTGTAAGTGGCTGGGCCTGGGCCCCACACTTGTCCTCTCACCTCAGGCTTTGCCCACCGTCTTTTGGTGGCGGCTCTGGTCTTCTCTCGCTGCCTCATCTGGCCTCGCCTGCCTCTCTGTCCCTGTCCCTCGTGGTCCTGCGGCATCTCTCAGCCCAGGGCAGGGGCTGCCATATGTAGTCCTGAGCCCCAGGCAGCTGGACACTCTCATGTGACAATGACCCATGGCCTCTTGGTTAGAGGATGTCACGAAGGGGCCGGCTTGGTCTCCAAGTCTCCTAGCTGGTCTGTCTTTCTCCCTCTCTGCAGCGGGCTTGGTCTTACCATGGGGCTCCCTGGCCCTACCCTCTATCCTGCCTTGCTCTCTCCTCACTGGCCACCTGGCTGTCCTCCTCTGACTAGCTCTGGGCCTGGGGAAGTATCTTCTGCCTTTTCTGAGAACTGATTTTGCCCTCCCCGCCTGTCCAGGACTCCCCTGAGTCGTACCCCTGTGGTGATGAGCACACCCCCAGCCCCATCGCTGGCCGCCAGCCCCTGGAGGCCAGGCCTCTGCTGCAGCTCGGGCAGCCCATCAGCGCCATCGCAGCCCTCCAGGCAGATGGGCACATGGTAGCCTTCCTGGGGGACACCCAGGGCCAGCTGCATAAGGTGAGGGCCTGTCATCGCCAGCCTCCCGGCCCTACGGTCTTAACACTGCCGGGCCAGGCCCTGCAGCGGCTCAGGGCAGCCCCAGGTACCCTCCGCCTCAGCTTGTGTCCTGGCTGGCTGGGTGCCACCTGCTGGCTGCCTGGCGCCCAGAGACATCACCTAGGATGATGTCCCAGGTGTCTCCTAGGCAACCCCAACTTCTCCAGCCAATAGTGGGAGCTAACAGCCAAGGTGGATGAGGGTGGCATGGAGGCAGGGTGGGCAGTGCCTGGCCCTCAGAGCCAGCCTAGCCCCAGAAGTCTCTCCGAGGCAAACTCTTGCCTTCTTGTGACCTGTTTGCCTCCCCACAGCTGTCTTCCGGCCCCTGGTGCCCAAGGGCCTCACCCAGGGTGGCTCTGCCACCCTAGCTGGGTGATGCTGAATGGAGGAGGCAACACTGGCAGAATGGACGCCCATGGGCCTTCCCCACCCTCTGTGGCCTGGGATCCCCAGTCTGGAAAAGAGCACATGCCCTGAACAGTTGGCCTGGGGCCATCTGAGAGGGGGCCTTGGCTCAGCAGTCTGGCCCAGCCCTATCCTTGTCATCCCCCAGGTCTTTCTCAATGGCTCCCAAAGCCAGGTGTACCACTCCCAGCAAGTGGGGCCTCCAGGCTCAGCGATCAGCCCCGACCTGCTTGTGGACAACAGCAGCAGCCACCTCTACGTCCTGACTGCCCAGCAGGTGAGGGCTGGTCCACGAGTCTGGGTACATGAGGCCTGAGTGCCCGCACCCACTGCTTCTATCCCTCCTGCCCATCCAGGTAGACCGGGTACCCGTGGCGGCCTGCCCCCAGCTCCCCGACTGCACCAGCTGCCTCCAGGCCCGGGACCCGCTGTGTGGCTGGTGCATCCTCCAGGGCAGGTGAGTGCAGCGCCTATGCCCAGGTTTGAGCTGACAGGTGGTGCTTGCTGGGAGGCCACACCTGGAAGCAGCCCTGGGCATGCCAGGAGGCCAGTTTGGCTCCCTGTGGTAAAAACTCGGGCTGCGCCCGGTGTGGCTCAGTGTTTGAGCATTGACCAAGGACGTCACTTTTAGATTCCCTGTCAGGGCACATGCCAGGGTTGTGGGCTCGATCCTCAGTGTGGGGCGTGCAGGAGGCAGCTGATTAATGATTCTCTCTCCTCATTGATGTCACTATCTCTCTCTCCCTCTCCCTTCCTCTCTGAAATCAATAAAATATATTAAAAATAAAAAAAGACTCAGGCCGCTGCTGAGTTCCTCCATCCTGTCCCATCCCACCAAACCAAGACTCTGCTCGGCAGCCCCTTCCCACCACGGCCAAACCTGCTCACTTCTCATTCCCCCACCTCTACCCTGGGCCAGGCCTCTGTCCCCTCTCCCAGGTGTCCCCTCCAGCCCATGCTCTGCATGGCAGCCCCAGGAATCCCTACGGCACCCTTAAGCCAGATGCGTGTGCCTTCCCTCTGCAGCACGGCCCCCTCTTACTGTCAAGGCCAAAGCCCATGCATTGACCACCGAGCCCTGGTGCTTGGCCCCTTCCTCTGTGACCACAGTGCTGTTCATCTCCCCTGCTTACTGCGCTCCAGCTGGGCCATCCTTTCAACCCTCTTGTGGCCAGTCATCCAAATAGCCTGAGACCCACACGGTGACCCAATGGGCCCTTGCCTGCAGGTGTACCCGCAAGGGCCAATGTGCCAGGGCAGCCCAGCCCAACCAGTGGCTGTGGAGCTATGAGGAGGACAGTCGCTGCCTGCATGTCCAGAGCTTGCTGCCGGCCCATCACCCCCGCCAGGAGCAGGGCCAGGTGAGGCTCCTGTACCACCTGCCTGTGAGGGATGCCCCCAGGCTGCACCCACCACCACCCCGTCCTCCTCTCTTGCTGCCTCTGCTCCCATTCGCTATACTCTGGCTCCATCTCCCTCGGCGAGTTGCCCCCCCAAGAAGCCCTTGCCTGCTCTGTTTTCCTTGCACATGCCCCAGGTCACCTTGTCTGTCCCCCGGCTGCCCACCCTGGCTATGGATGAATACTTCCATTGTGCCTTTGGAGACTACGACAGCTTGGCTCAAGTGGAAGGGCCCCACGTGGCCTGTGTCACCCCTCCCCAAGACCAGCTGCCACTTAACCCTCCAGGCACAGGTGAGGGGTCCCTGGGCTGGGTGGCCGGGGCAGGAGCTGGAGGGGCAGAGCCACATGACCTATTCTGCTACCACCATCCCCTCCTAGACCACATCACCTTGTCCCTGGCCTTGATGTTTGAGGATGTGGCCATAGCTGTCACCAACTTCTCCTTCTATGACTGCAGTGCTGTCCATGCCTTGGAGGTGGCTGCCCCGTGAGTGCTGGGCCTGGCTGCCGGGTAAGGGTGGCGACCCAGATAGTGCCCAGCCTGAGCAGCCCCCTGCCTCTCCAGGTGCCGTGCTTGTGTGAGCAGCCTCTGGCGATGCCACTGGTGCCCCCAGAGCAGCCGCTGTGTGTACGGAGAGCACTGCCCAGAGGGCGAGAGGACCATCTATAGCACCCAGGAGGTAGGTGGGCCCTGCCTGTTGGGCTCTCCTTTGCTGCTCAACCTCTCTCCCCAGTGGCTGCAGGGCTGTGTGTGTGGGCCTCGGCCTTTACTGCCACTGCAGACCCACCTCACCCTGTGCCCTGCCAGGGCCCCTGAACTTCGGAAGGGCTAATGGATCTTCTTTCTCCAGGTGGATGTCCAGATGCGTGGCCCAGGGGTTTGTCCTCAGGTTGAGGGCCTAGCAAGTCCCCTCCTGGTGCCTGTGGGCTGGGAGAGCCGCTTGGCCCTGCGAGTTCGGAACCTTCAGCATTTCCGAGTAAGCGGCCCAGTGGGCTGGGAATGGGGACAGAGTGGGAGATGGCTGACCATGTCCAGGGTCCTGACAGTGTCTACCGCCAGGGCCTGCCTGCCTCCTACCACTGCTGGCTGGAGCTGCCCGGAGAACTACGGAGGCTGCCAGCCTCCCTGGAAGAGACGACTGGGGATGCGGGCCTCGTCTACTGCCAGGCCCAGCAGGTGAGCAGCCGTCCGCAGCCTCGCCTGCCATTGGACGCCTTCTGCAGCCCTCAGATGCCCCAAACTCCCTTCCTCCCAGCTTGTCCCAGCCCTTCAGAGGCTCACACTCTACATCCCTTTGTCACGAGGCCTACTCTGTGTAGCAGGAACACCGTGCCCACAGCCTCTGCCCCAGGCTTGCTGTCTGGTGGGAGATGTGGGCATTGAACAATGGCACCCATTCTGGGAGAAGTGTCCCAGAGGAGGCAAGGGTCAGGGGTGTCCTGAGTTGGGCTAGGCCTGACCCACCCTCCACCCACAGTTCCACCCCCCCATGGCCCAGCGGGAGCTCCCGGTGCCCATCTACGTCACCCGGGGTGAGGGCCAGCGGCTGGACAATGCCCGTCCTCTTCATGGTGAGTTTGGGGGCGGCAGGGCAGGCCGGGCAGGGTGTGCGGCAAAGGGGAGGCGCCTCAGTGTGCTGCCTGACCTTCCCCAGTGACCCTCTACGACTGTGCCGTGGGCCACCCCGACTGCAGCCACTGCCAGGCAGCCAACGGGAGCCTGGGCTGCCTGTGGTGCAGCCACGGCCAGCCTGCCTGTCTCTATGGGCCACTGTGCCCACCTGGGGCCGTGGAGCTGCTGTGTCCAACACCCACCATCGACATGGTCAGCCCCCGAGCCCCAGCCCTGATCTCCACCCCCAACTCCTCCCCAATGGCCCAGTCCCTCTCCTTCTCCCCCACCCCAGCCCCATCTGCCTTGCCATGCCCCTCACTGTCCTAGCCTCACCCAGGTCAGAGGAGCTGCCTCCGGCTGGCCAGCTGGTCAGGCAAGCCCCACTGCAGAGCAGGTGTGGCTTAGGGGATCCCATGGCCACCTTCCTTGCTGCAGATCGAGCCTCTGACTGGCCCCCCTGAGGGCGGCTTGGCCCTCACCATCCTGGGCTCCAACCTGGGCCGGGACTTTGCTGACGTGCAGGACGCCGTGAGTGTGGCCGGCCAGCCCTGCAACCCTGACCCTGCTCTCTACCGCACCTCTGCCCGGTGAGGCCCTCTGGGACTGGCCACCCAGAGATAAGGGTGGTTTGCAGCCAAGAAATGAGGGTCTGGGTCAGATGTGCCAAGGGAGGAGGCAGCCGGCAGTGAGAGGGGTGGAGGGGGTAGGCTTCAGGGAGTGGCTGGTGGGTGGTTCACAGCTCCCGCCAGGGAAGGGCCCAGCGCATAAGGGCCCTGAGCAACTACCGGGCCTCTGCTCCCCAGGATTGTGTGTGTGACATCTCCGGCCCCCAAAGGCACCACAGGGCCAATCCAAGTGGCCATTAAGAGTCGGCCACCAGGCATCTCCACCCAACACTTCACCTACCAGGTCAGTGCCCAGCCTGAGTTGGTCCCCATGCAGGGGAAGTAGGAGGGAGGGGCAGAAAGGCAGGGACACCCAGGCAAGGATTTCAAACTTGACCTCAAGGTAGCCGGGAGTGTTGCCACCTGTCCAGTAGGGAAGCTACATGATCTGAGTGGAGGACGGGCTGGGACAGTGGCGCCACAATGCGGACACTGCTGGCAGCAGCTGTCCAGGAGGGAGGCGGGCAGCAGAAGCAATTAGAACAGAGGGTGGGTGGGCCGGTGTGGGGCTCAGAGCTGTTGGGACTTGCTGCAGGCCTGGCTGCCTGCGGACAGGGGGATGGGGAGGGCAGGGACGCCTTCAGGTGTTAAGGTGGTGCAAGCGATGGCAGAGGAGGCCATCTGGGAGGAGCAGACACAATGAGAGAAGACCCCTCCCTCCCCATGGGGCCAGGCGGCTGAGATGAGAGCTGTGGGGCTACGGAAGCTGAGTGTAGGGCTTTTCAGGTGGGTGCTGTCGGCTGTAGCCCAGGAGACAGAGCTGAGAAGTGGGCCAGCACCTCACAGCCCAAGAGCTCTGGGGACTGGAGCTGAGGCAAGGAAGCGCCAGGACGGGCTGCCATGCCTGCTGGTCTACCATGCCTGCCCCAGCCTGCTCTGTCTCCCAGGACCCCATCCTGCTGAGCCTGAGTCCCCAGAGAGGTCCCCAGGCAGGGGGCACCCAGCTCACCATCCATGGGCAACACCTCCAGACAGGAGGCAACATCAGTGCCTTTGTGGGCAGCCAATCCTGTCCTATGTGAGTATCTCTCTCCTCCCCATTCTGGCCGGGCTGCTGTCAGCTGGGGATATTCCTTGTGGGCCTCAGTGACCCCTTTTGTACAGCACCGGGGGTGGACTCAGGGCTCCCCAAGACCCCCATGAAAGTTTAAGAGAAGCCTGGCCAGCGTGGCTCAGCAGTTGAGTGTCGACCTATGAACCAGGAGGTCATGGCTGGATCCCCGGTCAGGGCACATGCCCGGATGCGGGCTTGATCCCCAGTGTGGGGCATGCAGGAGGCAGCCGATCAATGACTTTCTCATCACTGATGTTTCTATCACTCTCTCCTTCTCCCTTCCTCTCTGAAATCAATTTAAAAATATATATTTAAAAAAAGAAAAAAGGAAGTCCAAGAGAAATGGTCACTGTGACCACCTTGGTGGGCTCTGCCCTAGAGGGAGGCAAAACGGGGCTTTTGTGGGGTGGCCAGGCTGAAGCTAGAGTCCAAGATGCCAGACCCCTCCCCCCCTGCAGCCAGGAGCCAGTGTGTCCTGAGGCCATTGTGTGCCACACCATGCCCCAGGCCGGCCCAGGAGAAGCTGTGGTTCGTGTGGTCTTTGGCCAGGCCCAGCGCACACTGGGAGCCAGCCCTTTCCGCTACACAGCCAACCCCCAGCTCACAGCGGCAGAGCCCAGCGTCAGCTTCCGAGGGTGAGGACCTGGGCCACCAGGGCGACCTGTGTGTCCTTCCTGGGAGGCCCGGAGGTGGGGAGGCAAGGCTGAGCTGGGCTGCCCGCTGCCCCCACCCCTGCTGACTACTATCCTGGCACAGGGGCGGGCGGCTGATCCGAGTCAGGGGCCAGGATCTGGACGTGGTGCGGCGGCCCCTACTGTCCGTGTGGCTGGAGTCCGCGGCAGAGGCGCAGGCTATGGAGACCCAGCCCCAGGACCTCAGGAGGGGCTGTGGGGCCCCTGCTGAACCCCCGCAGGCTTGCGTCCAGCTTGAGGGGGGTTTGCTGCAGGTGAGCCCCCACCAGCAATCATCGGGGCTGCCAGTGGGGCGGTGCCCAGTGAAGGGGGCAGGGCGGGTCACCCTGTTCCTGGGAGTGAGCGGGGAAGCCCCAGCTCACCCCACCTCTTCCTGGCCCCACAGTGCTCCACCGTCTGCTCCATCAACTCCTCCAGCCTCCTCCTGTGCCGGAGCCCCGCTGTGCCAGACGATGCACGCCCCCAGCGCGTCGTCTTCTCCCTAGACAACGTGCTCGTGGACTTTGCCAACGCCAGTGGGGGCCAGGACTTTCTGTACCAGCCCAACCCCCGGCTGGCCCCCCTCAGCCGCAAAGGGCCTGCCCGCCTCAAGCCAGGCAACGTCCTAGATGTGGAGGTGAGGGCTTCTGCTACCATTGCTGCACAGGGGGCTGTGGGCGGGGCAGGGCAGCCTGGCTCAGGCCCCTGGTCTCTCTCCCAGGGCGAAGGCCTCAACCTGGGGATCAGCAAGGAGGAGGTGCGCGTGCACATTGGCGATGGCGAGTGCCTGGTCAAGACGCTCACACTCACCCACCTGTACTGTGAGCCACCGCCGCGGGTCCCGCAGCCTGCCAATGGCTCCGGTGCGCTGCCGCAGTTTGTGGTAAGGCTGGGCCCCGGGTGCAGGGGCAGATGGCCAGTGGAGCAATAAAGGCCCACACTCAGGAGCCTGCCCCCCCCACCGCACCCCCACCCCAGGTACAGATGGGCAACCTGCGGCTGGCCCTGGGCCCCGTGCAGTATGAGGCTGAGCCTGCACCGCCTGCCTTCCCCGTGGAGGCCCAGATCGGCTTGGGCATGGGCGCTGCTGTGCTGACGGCCGCTGTGCTACTCCTGACTCTCATGTACAGGTGAGGACTCCCCAACCCCCACCCCGCACCCCCGTGCGCATCTGCATGAACTTCCCTCTTCACTTTGTTTTTTGGTTTTTTGAAATATATTTGTATTGATTTCAGAGAAGAAAGGAGAGGGAGAGAGAGAGCTAGAAACACCAATGATGAGAGAGAATCATTGATCGGCTGCCTCCTGCACGCCCACACTGGGGATCGAGCCCGCAACCTGGGCATGTGCCCTAATCAGGAATTGTACTGCAACCTCCTGGTTCATAGGTCGATGTTCAACCACTGAGCCACGCCGGCCGGGCTCCTTCTTCACTTTGGGAAAGGGCCCCCCGTGGCAGGCCTCCCGGCAGGCAGCTCTCCTGGCCTGGTGGCCTCCTTGCAGGCAGGCCTGGGTCTGTGGCTAACACCTGGTCCCTGGGCTGCAGGCACAAGAGCAAGCAGGCCCTGCGTGACTATCAGAAGGTTCTGGTGCAGCTGGAGAACCTGGAGATTGGTGTGGGCGACCAGTGCCGCAAGGAATTCACAGGTGAGGAGGGGGCGGTGGGGAGGGGGCAGAGGGCCCACTCGGGCCTGAGCCCACACCTTGGTGGCTCCCGGTCTGCAGACCTGATGACCGAGATGACTGACCTCAGCAGCGACCTGGAGACCAGCGGGATCCCCTTCCTGGACTACCGCACCTACACCGAGCGCGTCTTCTTCCCAGGCCACGGCGGCTGCCCGCTGCAGCCCGTGTTTGAAGGGCCTGGGGAGGAGGGCCACCGTGTCCCCGTGCGCCAAGGCCTCACGCAGCTCTCCAATCTGCTCAACAGCAAGCTTTTTCTCACAGT
>NW_005371966.1:764567-765324 GCF_000412655.1 Myotis brandtii | reverse complement strand
GGTGGGAGGGCTGGGCACAGGCTGGGCTGGGTGGCAGGTGCAGGCACAACGGTGGGGGTGGGAGGACGCACGGGGTGAGGGGCTTCACGGAGTGAGCAGCAGCTTCCTTGCCACCACCCAGCTCATCCACACGCTGGAGGAGCAGCCCAGCTTCTCCCAGCGGGACCGCTGCCACGTGGCTTCGCTGCTGTCCCTGGCGCTGCACGGCAAGCTGGAGTACCTGACTGACATCATGAAGACGCTGCTTGGTGACTTAGCCGCCCATTACGTGCACAAGAACCCCAAGCTCATGCTTCGAAGGTTGGCTTTGGCCTGACCTTGGTCCTGGCAGCAGGGATGGTGGCTCCCCATCCCCTTCCCCCTTTGCTCCGTCCCGGGGTGGGCGGGGCCAGGAACACCCAGGAGGTGGGTGGGGCCAGAGCTGGGCTAGGACCGAAGCCACTGGTAGGGAAGGAGACCGACACAGAGGGTGACAGGTGGAAAAGCTTTGCGTTGCCGTTGCCTCCGGTGCTGCCTGAGCCCAGGGACATGGCCCTGCAGCACCGTCTCTAACCCGAGGCCTGCTCCCCGCAGGACGGAGACCATGGTGGAGAAGCTGCTCACTAACTGGCTGTCCATCTGTCTCTACACCTTCCTGAGGGTGAGGGGCGCCCTGGACCGCACCTTCTCCCCTTGCTCCATTGAGGGACTGTCGCCTCACTAACCTGCACCCAAATTCCCTCAGGGCCCAATGGGGGGATGGAAAGGGAAGGGCTTT
>NW_005371966.1:760654-764445 GCF_000412655.1 Myotis brandtii | reverse complement strand
GCTGGCTGCCCCTCCCCACCCCCAAGCCCTCTGCACTTCCCACAGCCCACTGATGCTGGCCCGTCCTAACGGTTGCAGGAGGTGGCTGGTGAGCCGCTGTATATGCTCCTGCGGGCCATCCAGTACCAGGTGGATAAGGGTCCTGTGGACGCCGTGACAGGCAAGGCTAAAAGGACCCTGAATGACAGTCGCCTGCTTCGGGAGGACATGGACTTCCGGCCCCTAACATTGATGGTGCTGGTGGGCCCTGGGGCCGGTGGGGCCTCAGGGAGCAGCTCAGCGCAGCACGTGCCAGCCCGGGTGCTCGACACAGACACCATCACGCAGGTCAAGGAGAAGGTGTTGGAGCAAGTCTACAAGGGCACCCCGTTCTCCCAGAGGCCCTCCGTGCACACCCTAGACCTCGGTGAGAGAGCCCGACCGCCCTCCCCTCCTGGGGCACCCGTAGAGGCTCAGCTCTGCCTTGCCCTGAATGGCAGACTTGGGGGACGGGCTGCAGGCTAATTGGCTTCCCTGGGTCCCCCCAGAGTGGCGCTCGGGCCTGGCTGGTCACCTAACCCTGTCGGATGAGGACCTGACCTCAGTGACCCAGAATCACTGGAAGAGACTCAACACCCTCCAGCACTACAAGGTTCGGGGTGGGCACGGGCTGGGAAGCAGGCCTCCTGCCTCTGGATCGGCCAGAGAAGAAGCCCAGCCTCTGCTCCCCTCCCGTCCAGGTCCCAGATGGGGCCACAGTGAGGCTCATCCCCCAGCTGCACAATGGAGGCGCCGTCTCCCAGAGCCTGGCCCAGAGCTGCTCCTCCGGGGAGAGTGAGTCCCGAAACCCAGACGTGCACATCTGTCCCCGGGAGCTTGGGGCGGCCAGGCAGGAGTCCCGGCCATGCTGTCACCTGGAGCTCCCCACCCCTTGCCAGCGGGCCAGCCAAAGCTCCAGGCTGAGCAAAGGGCCTGGGGCAGATGAGGGCAGTGGTGTGTCCCGGTCAGGGAGCTCCAGGGCTATGGGGTGTCAGGCTGAACAAGCCCCTGGGAGGCCACCCTCCTTTCCACATCATTACCCACTGCTTCCATGGGCTCCTCCCAGCCTCTACCACCTTGCCAAGTGGGGTGGGGTGGGCAGCAGGGCATAGGACTGAGGCCGGCACATGCGTCCCCAGACACCCCCATGCTGGAGGACGGCGAGGAAGGTGGGGTCCGCCTCTGGCACCTGGTGAAAGGCACCGAGGAGCCAGATGGGAACAAGGTTCGGCGCAGCAGCCTGCGGGAGCGGGAGCGGGAGCGGGCACGGGCCAAAGCCATCCCGGAAATCTACCTCACCCGCCTGCTCTCCATGAAGGTCAGTGCAGCTGGGAGCTGGGAGCTGGGAGCTGGGCCCCGGGGGAGCCAAGTGACAGGAAGGCTCACCCAGGGGCCCCTGACTGAGGTGGGGAGCACGCATGCTCCTGAGAGGCTGAGGGGCGGCCCCACACCCACTGATGGAGCCTGCTCCCCTGCTTTCCAGGGCACACTGCAGAAGTTCGTGGATGACACCTTCCAGGCCATCCTGAGCGTGAACCGGCCCGTGCCCATCGCTGTCAAGTACCTGTTCGACTTCCTGGATGAGCTGGCAGAGAAGCATGGCATCGAGGACCCAGAGACCTTGCACATCTGGAAGACTAACAGGTACCTGGCCTGCTGCCCCCCATCCCGTGCAGATGGGACATGGCATCCCAGAGGGACAAGGACATTGCCATGATGAGGGCAGTGGGACCTGAATAGGAAGCCAGGCTTGGAGGCATGCGGCTCGATTTCTGGCCACCCCCAGCGTGGACTCACCGCTCCCCAGGGAGCCCAGGGCCGGGCCCAGGTTGGTGAGGTGTGCTGGGCTAGCCACGCCTCACACCCACGGCCGGCCTGTGTCTCCAGCCTGCTGCTACGATTCTGGGTGAACACGCTGAAGAACCCACAGCTCATCTTTGACGTACGGGTGTCAGACAACGTGGATGCCATTCTTGCCGTCATCGCCCAGACCTTCATCGACTCCTGTACAGTCTCAGAGCACAAAGTGGGCCGGGTGAGAGCAGAGCCAGCCCATGGCGGGTGGGTGCAGAGCCCTGGGTGGGGCTGGGAGGGATGGCGCATAGGGGGGACCAGGGGGAGGGGAATTGGTGGCGTGGTCAGGGTGACAGGGCCAGAGTTCCCCCACCTCCCCACTCACACCCCCCCTCCAATCTGGAGCAGGATTCCCCGGTGAACAAACTGCTCTACGCCCGGGAGATCCCTCGCTACAAGCAGATGGTGGAGAGGTAGGTGTCAGGGTGCACGGCTGGGGGTGGAGGCTGCCTGCCCCTAACTGTGTCCCCTCCTCCAGATACTACTCTGACATTCGCCAGAGCTCTCCAGCAAGCTACCAGGAGATGAATTCAGCTCTGGCCGAGCTCTCGGGGGTGAGGCATGGCCCAGGGACGCACCTCTCCACGGTTGGGGGACAGGGTGTAGGGGGAGGCTTGGGGCTGGAGGTCCAGGCTGGGGACTCACACCCTCCCCAATGTGCTGCCCCCAGAACTACACCTCTGCTCCCCACTGTCTGGAAGCCCTGCAAGAACTCTATAACCACATCCACAGGTATTATGACCAGGTGAGGTCAGGGTGCTCTAGGGGGGAGGGGCACTCCCCTGGGGGTGGAGGAGGTATCCAGGCCCACCCCTGCAGGCAGATGGGAGGAAGGGCCCAGGTTGGGAAGGGGCTTGGATTCTGTTTATTTAGTTAGTTAGTTAGTTTTAATATATTTTTATTGATTTCAGAGAGAGAGAGAAAAACATCAATGATGAGAGAGAATCATTGATCAGCTGCTTCCTACACACCCCACACTGGGGATTGAGCCCACAACCCGAGCATATGCCCTGACCTAGGATCGAACCGTGACCTCCTGGTTCATAGGTCGACGCTCAACCACTGAGCCACGCTGGCCGGGCTGGTTTCTGTTTAGATTCCCCAGGGAGGCCCAGGGCAGCCCTGCTGAGATACAAGCAGGGCTGGGTAGCACTGGGTCAGTGGGCAGAGGGCTGGGGGCTCATGTGGGGTGCCCTCCTCTGCCCCGGCAGATCATCAATGCCCTGGAGGGGGACCCTGTGGGCCAGAAGATGCAGCTGGCCTGCCGCCTGCAGCAGATCGCTGCCCTGGTGGAGAACAAGGTGACTGACCTGTGAGCTCAGGCCACAGTGGGTGCCTGAGGCCCATCAGCTTGGAGGGAAGCCAGCAGGACCCACCACCACAGTGCCTTATGACTCCTGGACCAAGCAGAAGAGGGGCTGCAGAGAGTGGGGGGGGGGGTCCCTGCAACCTCTCCTCCCCCACCCTTCCTCCCTGCCCCAGGCTTTTTTTCTAATTTATAGCAATCCTTCCCCCGCCTCCTCATTATATTTATTTGCTTGCTGGAAAGTTGCATCTGGAAATAAAGTCTTTTTAGGAAAAGCCCAGTCCCAGCCCCTTCCTTCCTCTGGAGTCTACATAGCCCTCTCCTCGGTGCCATGGCTGTGACTTCTGTTGCCTGAGGAAAAGAGGGGTCATGGGCATCCCCAGGCCTTGCTCTCCTCCCTCCCTTCGCCTCTACTGCCCCCTGCAGGAAAAGTGCTCCTGCCCCCTACCCCCATCTATGCCCACCCCGCCCTACTGCTCTTTCCTGGCTCAGGGACACAGGATCAAGTGTCTCCCATCCTGGGCTAACCATAGTCACTGCTAAGCCCCCATTTCATTCTGAGTCCTCAACAGTCCCCAGCTGGCCTCGAGGCTTCACCTTAAAAAAAATTAAA
>NW_005371966.1:759123-760210 GCF_000412655.1 Myotis brandtii | reverse complement strand
ATAAATATATATATTTAATTGATTTCAGAGAGGAAGGGAGAGGGAGAGATAGAAACATCAATGAAGAGAGAGAATCATTGATCGGCTGCCTCTTGTACACCCACACCAGGGGTTGAGCTGGCAACCCAGGCATATGCCCTGACCAGGAATCGAACCGTGACCTCCTGGTTTATAGGTTGATGCTCAACCACTGAGCCATGCTGGCCAGGCTGGCTCCACTCTTGCCCCCTCCATTCCATCCTGGGAGCAGCCAGAGTGATCTTTCAAAAGAGCGAAAGTGCCCATCAGTCTGCCAGAAACCCATAATTGGCCACCCAAGGCCTCCCCTCCTCTCCCCCACCCCAGCCACTCTGGCCAGGCCAGCCATGGAGGTCGCCAGCCCAGGAGGTTTCCAGCCCATCCTTTTGCCAGCCTTACCCCAACCAGGCCCTTTGTCACCCTGGAGACTTACCCTTCCACCCCCTTTCTGAGGACCCGATTCTTCTTGGTCCCCTTGGATGCAGCTCCAAGGTCACAAGATCTGCCTCTGACCTGGACATCCCTTTGTCACCAGCCCACTAGAGCCGTGGGCTTTTTGCTCCCCACTAGAGGAGGACCCCTGAGGGCAGGGCCAGTGTGGACAGCTCCCTGTGCCTCCCACTCGGGCACATGGCACATGTGGGTGGAGACAATGAGCGGGGCCGGGAATGGCAGGCCTGAAACAGAGACGGAAGGAGACTGTACAGGGTCTCGGTGCCAGAGGCCTGGCTGGACAGGTTCCCAGGCTTCCATTCGGCCAGCACCTCGGGTGGGAGGAACCAGTTGCCTTCAGCTCATGCCCCTGACTCTTGCCACGCCAGGGCCCCCAGTGACCCACATTCAGGAAAAGGAGGACACGGGGCTCCCACCTGTCTTAGGGGTCAATGAGACACAGGAAAAGTGGGAACCCGGCTGGGAGTGGGCAGGGAATGTGATGCCCATGGGAATATGAGGGATCGCCTCTGGGAAGGCTCCCACAGGGCCAAGTGGGAAGCCAGAGAATGTCCCCAAAGGGTCAATGGTGCTAGGCATGGGGGTGGGGTGAGGGGGTGGGGAGTAGGGGCTGGTC
>NW_005371966.1:758020-758451 GCF_000412655.1 Myotis brandtii | reverse complement strand
TAGGGGCTGTTCTTGGCCTGAGGACTAGCTCGCCATTTCCACGGAGCCCTTGCCTGGCTGCTCCCTTCAGCTGGCTCTGGAATTCAAGAACTCAGCCTGGAATCCGGTCGTTCATGTCCCCTCATGGGTAACCCCCTTGGTCCTGAGGTCTCTGTGGGGCTGCTCAGTATGGAGGCTGGGTCACACCCTGTTCCCGAGGTGGCCCCTGTGCCAGCCCTGAGGCAGCAGCAGGGGGGCTTAGCCTGGGGGCCGGGCTCTCTCTGGCTGCTGCACTGCCCCCTCCCCGCTGCATACCTTGCCCACAGCTGAGCAGCTGGGAGGCTATTTATAAAGGCGGGTGAGATCAGCGGCCGAGGCTATAAATTCGCAGGCCGAGACCGGCCCCACAGGAGCAGCAGCTCGGGGCGCCAGAGCTGCAGGCCTTAGGGCAG
>NW_005371966.1:734208-757553 GCF_000412655.1 Myotis brandtii | reverse complement strand
CTACCCTGTGAAGATCGGTGATCTGTTCAATGGGCGGTACCACGTGGTGCGCAAGCTGGGCTGGGGCCACTTCTCTACCGTCTGGCTCTGCTGGGACATCCAGTGAGTGTCCCCTTTGCCCCCTGGGTCCCAGTGCCAGCTGGGATCCTGCCTCTGGGCTTGGTTGGGGCCACCATGATGTTCCCATGCGTCTGCCTGGGGCTGGCAGCCAATGCGGGTCTCGGCGTTGCAGGCGCAAGCGCTTTGTGGCCCTGAAAGTGGTGAAGAGCGCAGGGCATTACACGGAGACAGCTGTGGATGAGATCAAGCTCCTGAAATGTGTGAGACACCTCCCCTACCAGCTCCCAGCTCCCCGTGAGCTGCCCAGGACCTGGCAATGTGGGTGCGAGGCCTGCCGGGGCTCCTGGGGCAGGGCGGGACTCCCAGAGGGGCAGGCTCCAGCTGGCTCTACCCTCATGGAAGGACTGTCGAGGGAGGGGCCAGCAGCCTAGTGGGAATGGGAGAGGGGCCGCTGCTGCTGGGAGCAACTGGCGAGGGGCAGGTTGGAGCCGTTCATGGCTGCTTGGTTTTTGCTCCAGGTCCGAGACAGTGACCCCAGTGACCCCAAAAGAGAGACCATTGTCCAGCTCATTGATGACTTCAGGATCTCAGGGGTTAATGGAGTCCGTATCCTTTCTAGGCTGAGCAAAGCACTGTGGCAGTGCCCGGGGCCAGCTTGTGCCTTCCCAGCTACAAGGGCCTCAGTTTGCAAATCTGCACAATGGGGGGTTATGCCTTCCAGGGACACTTGTCTTCTAAATACCCTCACTACTTTTTCATGTGGGGGAGTGGGTACCCAGGTGGCTGAGTTATCTCCAAATAGCAGGGGCTGCCTCTGTGGCACACCTGAGCACAGGAGGGGGGCTGGTCTGAGAGGCCTGTGTCTGCTCAAGTGCCCTCTCTCTAGAATGACCACAGAATGTACCATCCCAACTGGCACATCCTAGGGACACTATGACACTGGGACAGCGGTGATCACCAGGACCACCCAGGCCCGGCTCTGCACTGCCTGAACCTCATTGCTCCCCCATCCCAGCTGAGGGTGTGTGGGGCCTGTGATCCAGCTGTGTGCCCACCAGCTATCCTTCACTCCCAGTCTCAGATGTGTGCATGGTGCTGGAGGTCCTGGGCCACCAGCTCCTCAAGTGGATCATCAAGTCCAACTACCAGGGCCTGCCCGTGCCCTGCGTGAAGAGCATTGTGAGACAGGTGGGCATCCGGGGCCCCGTGTGAACAGCACTGGGCAGCCTGGGCAGGGCTGGTGGCGCTCAGGAGTGGCTCCCCCCAGGTGCTGCATGGCCTGGACTACCTCCATACCAAGTGCAAGATCATCCACACAGACATCAAGCCGGAGAACATCCTGCTGTGTGTGGGTGACACCTACATCAGGCGCCTGGCTGCTGAGGCCACAGAGTGGCAGCAATCAGGGGCACCGCCCCCATCCCGCTCTACAGGTACGAGCCTGTGTGGGGCTGGGGCTGGGCCTGTGGGCCTCACCCCTGATTGAGTCTCTGTTCCTTTCTCCCCCACCCCTGTGCCCCTCCTACCCCACAGTGAGCAATGCCCCCCAGGAGGTCACGGTAAGTTGGGGCACACCTTTTCCTGTGCATCTCCCCAAGTCCTCAAAGCTTGTCTCCTCAGCCTCCCCCACCCTCCCCAGTACTCCTGCAGTGGCATTTCCCAAAGGCTGTTGGCTCGGATGAGGGTGATACACAGGGTGGGTCATGTGTCCCAAACTGCTTGCCACTGTGCTCAAGGGAAATACCCCACATCTTGGGCCAGGAGGGGCCAAGGCTGCCCCCAGGGGAGGCAGGAACCCAGTCAGAGGCAGGCCCATCAGCTCCTCCTCAACCTTGAGCTTTGAGGAGGGAAGGCAGAGATGGGCAAGAGGCTGGTACCAAGGGATTGGCTGGAGGGGAGTTGTGCCATGTTCTAATGTCCTCAGAAGCCCGGGGGCTGGAAGGTCTTGTCCCCTGTGGTGTGTGTGAGCCACAGACAGAGGTCTGGGCTGGTCAAGGGACAGGGGACAGGAACCCTTGGGTGACCCTGGCTCTAACGGCAGCCGGGTAAGCTGTCGAAAAACAAGAAAAAGAAGATGAGGCGCAAAAGGAAACAGCAGAAGTGGCTGCTGGAGGAGCGGCTGCGTGATCTGCAGAGGCTGGAGGCCTTGGAGGCAGCCGCCCAAGCTGAGGGTGAGGAGCTGAAGGCACTGGAGGGACCCGGGGGCTGCCAAGCATGGCTGCCAGGTCTTCAGCTCTCATACCACCTCTGCCCGTCCCCAGACTCTGGCTCAAGACTAGAGGGGGGCAGCGGCTCCACCTCTTCTTCTGGCTGCCACCCTGGGGGGGCCAGGACCGGCCCCTCCCCAGCTTCCTCCTCCCCGGCCCCAGGTGGCAACCGCAGCCTCAGCCCAGGCTCCCAGACGTCAGGCTTCTCCGGCTCCCTTTTCTCTCCTGCCTCGTGCTCCATCCTCTCAGGCTCATCCAATCAGCGGGAGACTGGGGGCCTCCTGTCACCTAGCAGTAAGCCGGGCAGGGTCAGCGGGGTGGTGGGCAGGTAGGGTGGGCAGGGCCAGGTCAGCTCAGCCTCTCTCTCCTCTTCCTTCCTCAGCACCATTTGGTGCCTCGAACCTCCTGGTGAACCCCCTGGAACCTCAAAATGCAGACAAGATCAAGATCAAGATCGCAGACCTGGGCAACGCCTGCTGGGTGGTATGAATGTGCCTTGGAGAGCAGAGCTGGGTGCCTTGCCGTGAGGGTAGAGGGACAGACCCACTTCCGGGGAGCCCCGACTTGGGCCTGTGGGGCACGTGATCATTTGTTCAGCAAGGGCTCACCCAGCAGCACACTTGACTAGACCCCACGGTCTGCCTGGCACGACAGACCCAGGGCAGAGCCTATAGTCCCACCCAGGCAGAACTGGGCCCATGGCAAGGGGTGGGAGCCATTGGGAAGGGCTGGCCTCTGCCTCAGATCATCCGGCCAGTTCCTCCTGGGACCTTTGGGAACCCTGAGGCTCACAGAGCCCCACTGAGCTCCTTGGGTGCGTGGCTCAGAGGTGGGAGATGAGTGGGAGGCCGGTGGGGGCAGGCCAGCTGTGGCCCCAGCTCCTCCCCAGGGCTCCCTTTGCCTCCAGCACAAGCACTTCACTGAGGACATACAGACGCGGCAGTACCGGGCCCTGGAGGTGTTGATTGGTGCCGAGTATGGGCCCCCAGCCGACATCTGGAGCACAGCGTGCATGGTAGGCCTGGGCTGTCCCCACCAGGGGCCAGCCTACCGGCCAGCAGCCTCAACCTCTCCCCCTTCCAGGCCTTTGAGCTAGCCACCGGCGACTACTTGTTCGAGCCCCACTCTGGAGAAGACTACAGTCGTGATGAGGGTAGGGGAGGCATGCCTGGGCTTGGCCTCGGGGCCTTGGGGCCTCGCGGCTGCCTTCCAACCTCATCTCTGTCCACAGACCACATCGCCCACATCGTGGAGCTCCTGGGAGACATCCCTCCGGCCTTCGCCCTCTCCGGCCGCTACTCCCGGGAGTTCTTCAACCGGAGAGGTGGGGCCCCACAGGCTCAAGCTACCTGGGTCTGGGGGGGAGAGGGGGCAGGAACCTTGGGTTCTGAAAGAGGGGAGACAGGCCCCAGAACAAAGGCTATGCTGGCAGAGCCTGACCTGAGTCCCGCGCCCGCCCCAGGAGAGCTGCGGCACATCCACAACCTCAAGCGCTGGGGCCTGTATGAGGTGCTCATGGAGAAGTACGAGTGGCCGCTGGAGCAGGCCACGCAGTTCAGTGCCTTCCTGCTGCCCATGATGGAGTACATCCCCGAAAAGCGGGCCAGCGCAGCCGACTGCCTCCAGCACCCATGGCTCAATCCCTAGACCCCGCCAGCTCCTGCTCCAACCCTCACTTGTCAGTGCCTTTAGGGAAAGTGAGACAACTCCTGCCTCCCTACTAGAGCCGCCCTCGCCTATCCCAAGGGCACAAGCTCTCACAATCCCCCATGGCAGAGCAGACATGCTGGGGCCAGGCCCACCTTTGAGAATGTGTTCTGCCCCTGACCCTCCCAGAGGGCCCTGAGTGCGAAGTGTGCGTGTTTCTTTTCTTAATAAAGTGTGAATTGAAGCACCAGTGTCCTGGAGTGACAGAAGCACAAGGCCGAGGGCTAGGGCAGAAGCCAGTTTATTCTGGGTCTGCCGTACAAGCCAGCCGGGGTGCTGGGGTTGGGAGAGGGACAGCCTAGGCCTCCACAGCCCAGCCGTTGATGATGCGGATATGGTGGATGATGTCCTGGATGGCTTGCGACGTAGTGCCCTGGCCCCCAATGTCTGGGGTGTGCATCTGCGGGACAAGGTAGTGGTACCAGCTAAGGCCCACAAGCCTTACCCTACCTGGTACCACCCTCCACTTGGGGGGCAGCAGGAAGTGCCAGGTCACCACCCCCAGCCCCTCAGGCATCACACCAGCTCAACCCAAGCTAGAGGAAGGGTTTTGGGGTGGGGGAAGGCAGGGGAGGGGAAAAGGGGAGCCTCACGTTTTCATTGTCCATGGATGCCAAGACAGCCTTGCGGATGGTGGTGGCATAGGAGTGGAGCCTAAAGAGGGAGAGCAGCCTTCAGTCCTCAGGACCTAAGGGGCCGGTTGGGAGGCTGAGGCCGGGCATGGAGAAGCCACTTACTTTAGGTGGTCGAGCATCATGCAACTTGCCAGCAGCGTAGCCGTGGGGTTGGCAATATTCTTATTGGCAATACTCTTGCCTGTGTTCCTTGTAGCCTGGAAGAGCCAAGATGACAAAGGGAGTAGCAAATGTGAGACTGTAGGGAGTATGCTTCCATTCGTGGGAAGTATCCAGACAGGCAAATCCATAGAGGCAGAAAGCAGATCAGTGGGTGCCAGGGGCCGGGACGGGGAATGAGGAGTGCCTGCTAAGGGGGACAGGGTCTCCTTTTGGGGTGATGGAAATGTTCTGGAACTAGACAGAAGTGATGTACAACATTGTGGGTGTACTTAATAGCCCTGAATTATTTACTTTGAAATGGTTCCACTATGTTATGCGAATTTTATCTCAACTTAAAAAAAAAAAAAGAAACCGCCCTAGCCAGCTTGGCTCAGTGGATAGAGCGTTAGCCTGCAGACTGAAGAGTCCCAGGTTCAATTCCAGCCAGGGGCACATGCCTGGGTTGCAGGCTTGATCCCCGGGGGGGTGTGGGGGTGCGGGAGGCAGCCGGTCAGTGATTCTCATCATTGATCTTTCTATCTCTCTCTCATTCTCCCTTCCTCTCTGAAATAAATATATATTTTTTAAAAGGAAACCAACAAATGGATCAATAAAATGTGGTTTATCTATATATTGAACTATTATTGAGCCATAAAAAGGAATAAAATACTGATAGTCTACAACAGGGGTCCTCAAACTTTTTAAACAGGGGGCCAGTTCACTGTCCCTCAGACCGTTGGAGGGCCGGACTATAGTTTAAAAAAAAAACTAGTCGGCTGCTAAGCAACAGGCAGCGGCGGCAAAAACACCCAGCGGGCCGGATAAATGTTTCCGGCGGGCCGCATGTGGCCCGCGGGCCGTAGTTTGAGGACCCCTGGTCTACAACATAGATCAAACTTGAAAATATTATGCTAAAGGAAAGAAACCATTCATAAAAGGCCACATATTGTATGATTCCATTTATAGAAAATGTCTAGAACAGGCAAATCCCTGAGATAGAAATCAGATCAGTGGTTGCCAGTGGCAGGGATGGGGGGGTTGGAAAGCAACAGCTGACAAGTATGGGGTTTCTTTTTGGGGTGATAAAAATGTTCTGCAATTAGCCCAGCTGGTGTGGCTCAGTGGTTGAGCATCGACCTATGAACCAAGAGGTCTCAGGTTCGATTCTCAGTCAGGGCATGGAGGAGGCAGCCAATGGATGTGGTGTTTCTCATCATTGTTTCTATCTCTCTCTCTCCTTCTCCCTTCCTCTCTCTCTCTAAAATGAATAAAAACATATTTTTTAAAATGTTCTGGAATTAGATGGTGAACTGTGAATATTCTAAAAACCACTGAATTGTATACTCTCAATGGGTGAAGTGGATGGTATATGAGCTATGTGACTCAAAAAGGCCAGCAGCCCTGGCACCACCGGCAGCACTCACCGTCTCAAACACAGCGTACACATGGCCATAGTTGGCTCCAGCCACAAGGCCAGGGCCCCCGACCAGCCCTGCGCAGACGTTGTTGACAATGTTCCCGTAGAGATTGGGCATCACCATGACATCGAACTGCTGGGGCCGGGACACCAGCTGCAGGGCATGGAGGGGGCAGACAGAACCTTAAGCATGAGAAGCCCAGGGGGCCTAGAGCAGACGGCCTCAGAGCCCAGTGGTCAATTACCTGCATGGTGGTATTGTCCACAATCATATTCTCAAAGGTGATCTGGGGGTAGCGGGCTGCCACCTCCTTGCAGCACTGGAGGAAGAGACCATCGCCCAGTTTCCTGTGGGGGACACAGGACACCAGCTTGGCCACTGCAATGGTCAGCTGGAAGGACGGGGTGTGCAGATGACCACGGAAGGCTGGGTTCTAACCTCTAGCCAGTCCCCCTTTGGCAAAATGGGCAGAATCCTACTCCACCTCCCCCAAGTGTGCACTGAAGTGAGGACATAGGCAACAGGGAACAACCCTGGGCATGGCCCCTTAGTAGGTGGCCCCAAGTCCATGAGAACAGGCTGCTCATTTCAGCTGCTTCAGGACAATTGGCAGAACGGGCAGCGGCATGGCAAGGGCGGGGAGCATACATAATGTTGGCCTTGTGCACGGCTGTCACTTTCTTGCGCCCAGTCTCATGGGCCAGTTTGAAGGCATATTCAGCAATGCGCAGGGACTTGGTCTTGGTGATGATCTTCAGGCTCTCCACCACTCCTGCCACACTCTGAAAAGGGGCGGAGAGAAGAGACCCGGGTCCTATCGGATCCTGCTCCTAGCACAAGGTCCCATAGGATCCTTCTCCTTGGGCACAGCCTTCCTTACCGCTGACACTCACCGGGCTCTTCCCCATGACCCGAGAGGACACGGGGGCGGCCTGGGACTCACTCACCTCGTGCTCCAGGCTGCTGTACTCGCCTTCTGTGTTTTCCCGGACAATGAGGATATCTATGTCCCTGTGCCGGGTCACCACTCCTGGCAGGCTCTTACAGTGGATGACGTTGGCATAGAGGTCTAGGCTGGTGCTGGGGACACAGAGAGAGGCAGCTGGCCAGTGCCACCACTCTCTGCTGGCACAGTCCATACTACCTTTGCGGAGCCCCCACCGCATGTACTTGGCTCTCACCGAAGGATGTTGTTGCGGGATTTGTAGGATGGTGGCAGGTTATGGTTTGTTTCAATATTGCCTGCAGGACAGAAACAAGACAGCCAGTCTGAAGAGGGAACCCCAGGCTCAGTTGTGCCACCATATTCCCCATCCTGACCCAGGGGACGCACACCAAAGGCAGCTCCAAGCAGAGAAGATGGCTTTCGGCAACAGAAAGACTTCACAGAAAACGAGTGTAACTGCCTACATGAGCCCCATGAGGGCAGAGGGGAGTGTGTGTGTGTTCACTTGGCTGATGGGTTCTGCGGACCTAGAGGAGCACCCGACCCATACCAGACACTCAGTAAGTACTTACTGAGTGAATAAACGAACAAGGCTTAGCAGCTAACCAGGTCTTTCCAGACCCCAAGAGGAAAATGGCAAGACCAGGACCTGGCTGGATAGAAAGTGACCACTCCTGCTTACTAACAGGCTAGTGGGCCAGGCTGGTGCCAGCAAGGTGACCTTGGCCAAGGTTACTGCTAGGTCCTGCATCAAGGTGCCACAAAAGCCCCACCTCCGGGGCAGGAAGGAGCTGCCTGGAAAAGACCATGGCTTGGCCATGGCTGGACTGAGGGCACCCAGAGCAGCGGAGGCAGCAGCCACTGGGAAAAGGCAGTCGGAGGGTGCCAAGTAGAAGAGGCCTTTCTCAGGGCCCACGAGGCCCACCGGCCCCTCTGAGTCATACTCTGCCTGTACTGCCTTCACCCAGAGTGCCTCGGGCACCCTGTGGCTGGCATGTTAGCCCCTTCATTTAACTGCCAGGGCCTTGGCCTCTACTCTGGTTCACCTTTGCTCACACACTCCTCACACCAAGCAATGATGGATTAAAAATTTGGACCAAACCAAGGCAAACTCAGGAGGGCTAGAATTCGTGTCTAACATCCACGGCTGTGCCAGCTGGAGCCAAGGTGGCAGGCAGAGGTTGAGAAATGCATCTCTGTGACATTTGGTTTATAAAGACAGGCTCTGAGGGTCAAATCTGACCACAAGAGAGAGGGTTGCCTCAAAAGGGAAGAAGTCAGCCCAGCCGGTGTGGTTCAGTGATTGAGCATCAACCCAGAAACCAAGAGGTCCCTGGTTCGATTCCTGGTCAGGGTGCATGCCCAGGTCGTGGGCATGATCCCCAGTAGGGGGTGTGCAGGAGGCAGCCGATTGATGATGTTTCTCTCTCATCATTGATGTTTCTATCTCTCTATCCCTCTCCCTTCCTCTCTCTCTCAAAATCAATGAAAACATATTTTTTTAAAAAGAGGGAAGAAGTGGGTGGGAGGCAGCCCATCACCCGCACAAACTAGTGCCACTAAGATCTCAGAATCGTGGCACGGACAGGCCCCCAGAAACTTCCGTCCACTCTCCAAGCACAAGGGTCCCCTCTAGCCAGAAAAGCCCGGAAGTCAGAGCTATGGGGCCCCAGGGACAAGTATCAGCTCAGAGGTTAAATAATCATGCACAGCACCCCACCCTGGCCCCCAAGCTCACCCTTCAGGGCCACGCGGTTTCGGCGGATGGCCATGACGGCGTTGCGGATGTCCTCTTCGTCAGCATTGGAGCTCACGTGCACTTCTTCAAAGTCCACCGGCACACATGCATGCCTGGGGCAAAACAGGGTCAGGGCAGCTGGCCTGGGCCCCTCCACACCTCTTCTAAGAAGCCTGCCTAGACCCCTGGCTGCAGAGGCCTCTCACCTGCTGCCGCCCACCCTGACCTGGTTCTGGCTGACAGGAGACTGGGTCCACCAGCCACAACTGATGGGGACTTGCTTGAACTCCACAACAGTTAGCAGAACTGGTGCTACCTTCCCCAGCCCAGACCAGCCTGGTGGGATCGCCAGCACCGGGATCAAAGGCCTTGGCTTACAGCCCTCCTGCCACTGGGGCACTGTTTGGGCAAAGTCCCAGCCAGTAAAGCTTCTGGGCTTACAGCCCCACTGGCACAATGTTGTCAGGGTACGCCCAGGCTGGGCCTGAGGCACAACCTTCCCTAAGGGGACACGTCACGGGGAGGGGCCTGAGGGCTCCATACCTGAACACAGACTTGACATGCAACATGAGCTCTGGCCCAATGCCATCCCCTGGGATCATGGTCACCGTGTGCCGCCCGCCATACTTAGCAGATGGAGGCTGGAAGGAGAGGGAGGGTGAAGGCAGGCCCTTAGTTCCCTTCCTCCTACCAGCACGGACCTGGTGGGCCAGCCAATTGTGAGGGGCCAGCTTGGCATACCTTAGCACTGCACCCCACCCCATCCCAGACAGGGCTGCTCGTGGGGACTCCTGGGTCAGGAGGAAGCAGGGGGAAGGAGTCCCTGCCCCCACCTGGACTTTGGTCAACCCCAAAGCAACTAAAAGCCCCAAATCTAATAGGCAGATGATAAGAATACTCACAATTGTTTGTTGCTAGAGGGGAGACAGAAGGAAGAAGACTCAGATTAGCCAAGGTTGGAGGAACAAGGCTCTGTCTTTTCCCTGGGGATGCTGTCTAACTAGCACAGCGCAGGTAAGGAGGTAAGGAGGAGGATGGGGGAACCTCTGGAGACCATGCCTCAGAGGGAAGGACAGGAGGGAGCAAAGAGGCACAACACACACAGGAGCACATGCCCACATCTACACATACACACACACATGAACACAAATCTACATACGTGCAAGCATACACATACTATGCACGTGCACACACACCCAGGCAAGTACTTACTGAGATGCTCCTCCGGGGGGCCTCGTTGGCACCCAGAACCTGGCAAAGAGAAACCAAATGCTAGTGGTTGTTGTCGAGCCCAGAAAGTCAATTTGGCATGGGAGAGCGACTTAACCCATGTACACTGTCCGGTGAACAACAGCACACAGCACATGCCCAGACAAATGGCTCCAGAGCCATTTCCCAGGGACCAGCCTGCTGAAGCACCATGGAGGGTGGTCCTAATCCTTTATGCCTCCTTCAGCTGCATGGTCAGTTTTTCTTTTGTTGTTGTTGTTCATTCTCACCTGAGGATATTTTTCCATTGATTTTTAGCGAGAGTGGGAGGGAGGGGGAGAGGCAGAGAGAGAGAAACATCGATGTGACAGAGACACATTGATTGGTTGTCTCCTGCACATGCCCCAGCCAGGGCTAGGATGGAGCCTGCAACCAAGATAAGTGCCCTTGACCAGGAATTGAACCCATGACCCTCCAGTCCGCAGGCTGACGCTCTATCCACTGAGCCAAACCAGCTAGGTCTGCATGGTCAGTTTTGAAAAAAAAGTCTGTCTCCTTTCCCCTCTTAGGTTGTTTCTGATTCCTTTTTGGACAATTATTACTGTTCAGTAATGTCTGTAACATAGAAAAGTTGGCACACTAAACATGGTACAATAAGGAAATCACTATAACAAAACAGAGGGCCACCAGGACGATCATTTGATCTTTTTTCCTTATTACAAAAGTAGAACATGGAGAAAATCTAAAATGTGGAGATATGGAGATCAGAAGAAAAAGACAGCTCCCAGCACCCCCTCTAGAGACAAGCACTGCTGGGAATGGCCCTCCAGAATCAGAAATCCAAAGCAACCGTACAGAAAAAAAATTCAACCATATTTATATGTCTGTCTGTCTGTGTGTGTGTGTGTGTGTGTGTGTGTGTGTGTTTAATTTTCATCCGAGGATATTTTTTCCATTGATTTTTTCAGAAAGAGTGGAAGGGACGGGGAGAGCAGAGAGAGAAACATCGATGCGAGAGAGACACATCGATTGGTTGCTTCCCGCATGTGCCCTGACCAGGGCTGGGGATTGAACCTGCAATTGAGGTACATGCCCTTGACTGGAATTGAACCTGCGACCCTTCAGTCTGCGGGCCGATGCTCTAACCACTGAGAAACCAGGTAGGGCTCAACCATTTATAGAAGAATAACAGATACCAATCTTTTGGAAGGCTTTCATAAAGGATTACAAAACTGCTTCACGGCTTACATGGATGGCAAATGTCCCCAACTCTGACTCAGAGGAGCCATGTGTGGCCACATCAGTGCCATGCTTGACAGCTCCAGAGCAAAAGCCACCAAGCCAAATAGGACAGGTGCTGAGAAGTGACCAATCTGGAATCCCCACATTGACCTGGAGGAAGAAACCCTCATCCAAGGTCCCACTGCAGGGTGGCTACAGGCCCGCACACTTTCCTCCCTGCTGTGCTCCACCTGGGAACACACCTGGGTGTCCCTCAACCCAAAGTGGCAGGGGCAGAGCCAAGGTCCTCCTTGTCACTTGGGGATGCCCTGCCACTTGCCTGTGGAGCAGCAGCAGAGTATTCCAGTCAACAGCAGAGTCACCGTGGCCATTTCTCAAAGAGCCGTGCTTTCCTGCTAGAAATCTGAGTCTCCTGGCCAGTATTCACAAGGCACCCACATGCACGAGCTCTGAAAGCAAGGGTGTGCCACTCACCCCACCCAAGCCAGGGGTTAAGAGAGGGATGACTGCTAGGACAAGATGCTCTGGGGGTATCTGCTGATCCATGTGGCCCCTGGATCTGTAGCCACAGACACACTCGGGGCATTTCTGTTTTCCTTCTCGTACTTGTCAGTATTTGGATTCATCTTGTTTACAGGCTCTCACACAACCTTGTGGAAGGACACTTAGATTGCTCCTCCTCCAGGAAGCCTTCGCTAATGCTCTGAGGGTGCTGAGCTATAGGTACCCACTCCCACCCTGGGCCTCCCCCTCCAAGCACAATCTTCTAGAACAGTGGTTCTCAACCTTCCTAATGCCGCGACCCTTTAATACAGTTCCTCATGTTGTGGTGACCCCCAACCATAAAATTATTTTCGTTGCTACTTCATAACTGTAATTTTGCTACTGTTATGAATCGTAATGTAAATATCTGATATGCAGGATGTATTTTCATTGTTACAAATTGAACATAATTAAAGCATAGTGATTAATCACAAAAACAATATGTAATTATATATGTGTTTTCCGATGGTCTTAGGCGACCCCTGTGAAAGGGTCGTTCGACCCCCAAAGAGGTCGCTACCCACAGGCTGAGAACCGCTGCTCTAGAAGGTTGTCGCTGCCTTGCTCCTTCCCCAACCCCTAAGCCCCTGAAAGTGGAGGCCAAGTCTGTCCTGTCCCCTACTGTCACCCCAAGACCCAGCAGAATGCCTAGCCCAGAGCTAGGACACAGAAACATTTCCTGAATGAATGAGCACATCAGAAAATGAAGGAAGAGATGGAGGGCTCTGGGGGCTAGGGAGACCTCAGTTAAAATCCACATCCACTACTCTCGGCAGCAAACAGCTTAACCTTGCTCAGCTTCCTGTCCTCGCCTGAAACCCAGAGAACAGAAGTGCCTGCTTTATGTGACTACTGAAGGACTGAGCAGGAGGAGGTATGTGAGCTGTTCAGTCCTCAGCAAGGCACACAGAGCTGTGCAAAAGCATACCTGCCCTTTACCCCAACAGCCCCTCGGGCCAGTGGTCAAGGCTGGTGTCCAATGGGGGGGATGATGACCCCTGCAGCTCCTGACAGTAATTCCTCCTGGCCTTCAATCCTCTGAAGTCCACTGGACAGGTAACTCAGGTGTGGTGGTGAGCCAGCCCTTGCACCAAGCCTGGCTCTGCTTCTGTGCAACTCCCCTCCCCCACCTTGATCACATCACCACCATCAGGGTTGAACCTCTTCCTCACCTGGGTCCTATGCTAGATGTTCCTTCGGCTTTGGCCAAAGACCCAGGGGGCTCTCAGGAGAGAGACTTCCCTAACCTTGCTCTGACAGATGCAGGCACCTTCCTTCAGGGTTAAGGAGGTTCTGCCTCACATCCAGGCCCAGTGAAGCTGCCCATCAAAGGAGCTTGGTATGCGGCAGGATGGGATATACGCACAGGCTTCCTGCTGATTCCTCGAGTGGGGGGGGGTGGACTGTCAGCCCTCATTCATCTTTTTAAAAATATATATATTTTTATTGATTTTAGAGAGGAAGCAAGAGAGAGAAATATCAATGATGAAAGAGAATCATTGATCGGCTGCCTCCTGCTCGCCCCACACTGGGGATCGAACCCACAATCTGGGCATGTGGAATTGAACCGTGACCTCCTGGTTCATAGGTTGACACTCAACCACTGAGCCACACCGGGCCAGGCTCAGCCTTCCTTCTTTAATGGTGCTATGAAAAGAAAGGAGTCCAGGGTGATATGTATTCCCACCAAAGGGCCCCCACACTCCACAGCTTACTGAGGCTTCTCTCTTCAACGTGTTTGTTGGATTTAGTGTCAATGGTGGCTACATGTTTTCCCACAAGGGTCCCATTAGTGGGAGCAAAACTCTGGGGTTCATTTCTAAAGGTTCCCATACCCAGGACAACCAGTCTCAGGGCAACGCACTGCCCGGATTGTTCACAGCCCCCCATGCCCACCCCAATATGGATACAAGCACACACACACAAAGGAGGTCAGGGAGGAGGCAAATGTCTTCACCAAGACCCTGTGGGAGCCTAGCTGCCAGAATCGTGAGGGCCTCTGGAAAGTCTCTCATCAGCAAGGTGGGAGGAGTCAGCTTTTTAAACAGAATTTCATAAAGGGTATGCTGTTACAGGGCCGTCTTCCCCAGGGGCCAGAGAGGGAAAGCATGGCAGGGGATGTGTCCACAAGGAGTGTCAGCAAAGTCGCAGCGTTCTGGAAGGTCAAAGTTGGCTGGATCCTTTGAGATCCTTTGAGACAGAGACGAAATTGAAGCCCAGATAGAGGAGGGGCCTGGCCTAAGGCCACGCAGTGGGTCAGTGGGGTAGCCAGGCCTAAAGATCATAACTTTTGTCCTCCAGGCCAATCCTGGCTCGCTGATGCTTCACGCAGGGACTAAATTATCCTCATTTACGTGTGTAAAGAAAGAGGAGTCGGACCAGAATCCTAAACGAAGGATTCCGTTAACAAAGCCCCAGGGGCCTCCCACCCAACCAGCCTCACAAACCCTAGCTCTTTCCTATTCCAAGCATCTGCGGTGGGGACAACTGGGGCTATAAGAATGTCATGAGGAGGGCTGGGGGTACTGGCAAGTCCATTTCTCCATCTCCACTAGGACATGTGACAAAATAGCCCACGAGAAGAGAAACCCGAGAAACGTTGGCAGCTAACGGGATTCCCAAGGCGGCAACAAGGCAGGCCAAGATACGCGACTGTCTCATGAGGGGTCCCACAAGGGCACTACGGAGGTGATACTCGGGCCAAGGCCCACTCTTCCCACCTGTCTGGAGCACCCCCACCACAAGACGCAGAAAGCAGGGGAAGCCGGACCAACGTCATTGACAACGGAGGCGGCCAATCAACTCCGGCGCACAGCCCTCTCCCCGCCCCCAGATCCAGTCCCACTAAGGGGCAAGCACCCCCAGCGAGCGCTGCAGCGACTGTCGCTGCCGCCCGCTCCCCCCTCTCACCTCCCAAGGACGGCAGAGGAGGGCCGGCCTGAACACTGCCTTCGCTGGGCCGCCAACAGCCATGGCCACCTTCAGCGCCATGACGGAAAGTGAGAGCAACAGCAGGTCCCCACAGGCAGACACCGCTCTCACGAGAGTTCGGAGGGTTGCAAATCCGCGGAGTGGGCGTGTCCTGATAGCGCGCATGCGCGTGACTTGCCGGTTCCCACGCCCTTTTCCGGTGCCGAGAGCGCAGCCGCCGCAGCCGCCATCTTTGGGGGGCACCCAGCTGGGCCACAGGTCCTGTGAGGGGACACGTCAGTGCCGCCAGCGACGTCACAGGCCCGCCCAGCCTGCCGGCGTCTGATTGGCTGCCGCGTCCTCTTACGTGTCGCGCTTCCTTGTCTGCCCCTCGTGCTCAGTGGAGTCGCTCTCTTTTTACCTCGGCACAGAAGAGGCGATGGTGGCGCTGGCATCTCTCGGCGCCCTGGCGCTCCTCCTGCTGTCGGGCCTCTCCTGCTGCTCAGGTAGCGGCATGGCAGGAGCTCGTTTCTAGCGAGCTTCTCTTCCACTACTGGTGGTGTGTGGCGGGGAGGAGGGGTGCGGGGGAAGCGGGGTACTGGGCCTTCTTCCTCCAAGAGGCAGGTCGCCTCGGGGCGCGACGTCCAAGGCCACCAAGCGCTCCTGCACCACACATGTTTACCCAGCGGCCAGGCTGCCGGAAGAAACAAACAAATCTTTCTCCCTTCTGCTCCTGCAAGGGAGAGTTTCAGAGGCTCTCCCGTGCACCCGGCCCCCTCTCCAGCGGGGAAAGTGACACACGTCTCTGCTCCCTCTCCCAGAGTTCCTGGTCTCGGAGGAGGGTTATATAGGAGCAAAGCTCTACAGCGCAGGGTGATCAGGGGGAGGAAATGGGCTTGAGAAGAGGAGCCACCTACTGGGCGCGGTGGGGCCAGGCCTCCCCGGGAAGGGAGCTCTTAAAGTGAAGAGGGAGAAGGGACCGACCAGGCAGAGTGGCCATGCTCGCGGAGCGTGGGCGAGTTAGATCTGAGTTGAAGAGGTTAAGGTAAGCGGGGAGCTTGGGTGTCAGGCCAGACTGTTGACTTTTGAGTTTTTACCCGAGGCCCTGATGTAACTTTAAAGGGCTTTTCAGCAGAGCAGAACCACAGTCAGATCAATTGACGTTCTTGAGAGATGAACTCCTAGCGGCAGGGTTGAGCTGAGTCTGGAGTCCGGAAGTGTGCTGAGGAGGATGTCCTTGCAAGAGCCAGAGCCGCCTGGGGGCTGGACTGGGGAGGGGTCGCTTTCTGTGCATTCACTTTACCTGCCCTACTTCAGGCCAGCGTCCTTGGTGTCTGCACCAGCCTAACTGGCCTCCTGCCTCCACCCTTCTCACTTATCTCTCAGGAATTCCCCATGTTGTAGCCAGAGAGGTTTGGAAAGGACATACCCGGCTGTAAAACCTTTTGGTGCCAAGCTTAGCAGGGCACAGAAGGATCTTCGGGATGTGGCTCCTAAGAACTGCCCCACCAGTGTTCCCAGGCATCTTCCCGATGTCCAGACCCAAAATCTTCCCTGATTGCCTCAACCTAAGGCAGGGACCCCACATTCAGAGAGCAGTTGGCTGAGAACTTTACCATTGGTAGCATTTACTTGGCGCCCTGTGACTTTGGTGGCACCCTTCTTTCTCTAGCCTCTAGCAGTGCGGAGATGGCTAAGGCAGCATTCTTTCTCAGGGCAGCCCTGTTCAAGGGGAGCAGTTGTGCATCTGGATCCAGAACCTCTCCCATTTCCTTCCCTCGGGAAACACTGGGGCTAGTGTTGGCCTTCTGTCCACAGTAGCTGCAGGCAGAGACCCTTCACTCCATCTCGAAAGCCCACGTGCTTTGCCAGCAGCTCCACGTTTGGTGTCTGTGGAGGACACTGTGTTTTTTTTTTTTGGTTTGTTTTTTAATATTTTTTTATATTTTATTAATTTTTTACAGAGAGGAAGGGAGAGGGAGAGGAATAGAGAGTTAGAAACATCGATGAGAGAGAAACATCGATTCAGCTGCCTCCTGCACACTCCCTACTGGGGATGTGCCCACAACCAAGGTACATGCCCTTGACCAGAATCGAACCTGGGACCCTTCAGTCCACAGACCGACGCTCTATCCACTGAGCCAAACCGGTCAGGGCTGTGGAGGACACTTTGAATAAACTGTCCAGGGTTCTTCATGGCTCTGAATTGAGGTCATCTTAGCCCCCTGGGCTTCTGGAGTGTTACAGACCAAGGGTAGGCTATAGCCCCAAACCTTTGCATGGCTTCCCTGTCCATAGATACGCGTTGTGCAGTGAATCCACCCAGCCCCCTCCCCCCACTCACCTGCTCTTTTGCCCTTACATTGAGGTCCCACCTGTACAAAGCCTTCCCATTCCCCACCCCCTTTGCCATTGCACTTCTGACTTATTTAGATCTGTTTCCCATATCCTACCTTGCAGGGTCCAAAGGATTCCATGTGTCCTTAGCTGATGAGGTGTGGGAATTGGGATCAGGGTGTTCCCTCTGTCCTCTAGCCCAGCATGCACAAGCTAGGCCTTACCCAGGCATTCTCTGCCTTCTTCCCACAGCAGAGGCCTGCATGGAGCCCCAAATCACCCCTTCCTACTACACAACCTCTGATGCCGTCATTTCCACTGAGACTGTCTTCATTGTGGAGATTTCCTTGACATGCAAGAACAGGGTCCAGGTAAGGGAGGGGGGTTCAGCCAGGAGGGTACTGGGGTGAGAAGCGGGTAGTGAGCCTGGGACCTTGGGCATTAGCTACTCAACTTGCAGACCCAGGGACCCATGTGGATTTCGATGCACTAAGATCAAATTCTAGCAGTTGTTCAAAGAACATTCTCCTAAGCTTCCTGGGTTTTTTTGCCTAGGTGCAGTAATGTAGGTAGACACTTTGCTGTGTCTTAAAGAGAATGTATGTGGCCCGGCCAGTGTGCCTCAGTGGTTGAGCATCAGCCCATGAACCAGAAGATCATGGTCAGGACACATGCCCGATTTTCGGGCTCAATCCCCAGTGTGGGGCGTGCAGGAGGCAGCTGATCAATGATTCTCATCGTTGATAAAAGAATGTACGTGGAAGTGAGAAACAGCCAGGGGTCATTCCCCAGGTTCCTCCATCCCTTTTCTGGTTGCTCTTTGCCAAGGTGTATGTCCATGTGGGTATTTCATAATTTTAAGACTGAACAGACCTGGCTTTGGCCCTTGACCTTAACCAGCCTCCCAAAGGCCCAAAGAAGGAAGTTGGGCCTTTTTGGATACAACATTTCTTGGACAGCTCATTGGGTACCCCTTGGCCCCAGCACCCCCTTACAGAGTCAGAAATAATAAGGACATGTCAATCATCCAATGCTGTTCACAGTTAACAGGCTTGCTGTGGGTTAGGGGGGCCAGGCCAAAAAAGGAATGTACCCTCCCCCCAGAGTTGAGGAGCCAGAGAAATAGTGACAGTATCTGTGGGTGTTGGCTTCCTGGCAAGGCTCTGGGTTGTGCCAGGCCTACCTCCATGATTCTCGCATGGTGTCCCCTGCCCACAGGCCACAGGTGCCGCTGGGAGCAGCACAGTGGGGCCTCTGCCAACAGCCATATAGGGGAGAAAATGACTCGCCCCTTGTCTTCTCCCCAGAACATGGCTCTTTATGCTGACGTCAGTGGAAAACAATTTCCTGTCACCCGGGGTCAGGACGTGGGACGTTATCAGGTAAGGGATACTATGGTTGTCATTTTGGGGGAAGGCCACCTGCTCTTGGGTGTGACTGGAAGCCCTAGAGGTGGCCTGGTCAAGCAGGGTCAGGGTTCTTTGTCTTGGGCCACTGGCAGTGGTGCTGTGTTAGCACTGGCAGCGGGACCCTGATGTGTTCATTGTGCCTACCCCGTGCCAAACACCCAACCCAGGTGTCCTGGAGCCTAGATCACAAAAATGCCCACGCAGGTACCTATGAGGTCAGATTCTTCGATGAGGAGTCCTACAGCCTCCTGAGGAAGGTGAGTGCCACCTGCAGCTCCTCCCCAGCCTGCAGGAGGGAGGGCACACCCTGCCTCCACAGCCCTCCACCCTCCAGCCCCTCTTCCTGGAGCTCTGGGCCACCAGGGGCCTTGCTTACAGGGACCAGGGTGGCTGGGTGGGTGCCTTCCTATACACCTGCCCCGCCTGTGCTTGGACCTTATGTTTTTCCCTTACCCATTTCTCTCCTCCCCTCTTCCCTGACTCAAGCCAGTGCTCTTGTCTCTCCTACCCCACCCCACCCGGCAGCACCCCTAACCCCAGCACCTCCCTTGCAGGCTCAGAGAAACAACGAAGACATTTCTATCATCGCACCCCTGTTCACAGTCAGCGTAGACCATCGGGTGAGTGGGCTGAAGAGGCTGGCCTGGGCTTGGGAAACAGCAAGCACTCAGCAAGCTTCATACTTTTGGGGGGCAGGGGCTAGGCCACTCACCCATCCCTCCCCTGAGCTTGCTTTGCTCTCCTTTCTTGCAGGGCACCTGGAACGGGCCCTGGGTTTCCACCGAGGTATTGGCCGCAGTCATCGGAATAGTGATCTACTACCTGGCCTTCAACGCCAAGAGCCACATCCAGGCCTGAGGGCAGTGCCCCCAGCCCCCCGTGCTTCTTTCAATAAACAGTTAGAGGCCCCTCATTTGCGTCACTGCACCTTGCCTTCCACACAGGTCAGGGCTGGGCAGCCAGCATCCCCTGGTCCACATGATAATGCAACGCTGAGCGGGGACTGGGCTGAATCTCCCGTCTCATGGGTTTGCTTTGCTCTTTGGTGTTGCAGGCTTGCCTACCCCAGCCCCCAGCTAAGCCTTCCCTGCCTCGGGCCCCCGTGACCAGCATCTACCTGCTGTCTCCTGGTTGCCTACATGGGTTTGCCCCTCCTCCCAGCACATGTGGTCTGGCAGAGGACTGCCTTATTCTCTCCTGCCCCTCAGTCCCTCAGGCTTGCCCAGGGTAGGGCCTCTGACCGCCTACCATGGGGACGGCAACTGCCTGGCTTCCCCCAAACCCAGCAGTCAGCAACACATGTAGACAGCCCTACACGGCCTGCAGTGGTTCCTGTGTGTGCAGCCCTGGGCATGAGCCACATACTGAAGTACTCTCGTGCTTACATCGTGAGTGGCCATTTCACTAATACAGTTGAAGCCGATCAACCTGGCAGCTGTCTGGGGTGTAGTCATTCTAAGCGCTACACCCCACCCCCTCCACGTTGCCTCTCAATGTGCTCCCACTCCCTGGTGTCAGGTGGGACGCATAGAAGGCACAGAAAGAAGCAATGGCCTGAACCCCTATTTCTGAGGAGCCATTGCCAGCTCTCCCAGTCTGGCCTTTCACTTACCGCTCCCCTGAACACCCAGTGCCATCGGACACCAGACACACGTGCCTGTGCCTGCATCATGCTCCAGGTCAACCTTCAGCCCTCCTGCCCAGCCAGGGAGTTTCACTGGTGCCATCCATGGCTGCAGAAGTGCCCAGAGCCCTGGAGTCCAAAGGGGCTAGATGGCAAGTCCTAGGGGAGTCCTTCCCACATACATGTTCCAAGGCAGTTTGCTCAGCTCTGATGTGACTGCCTCCTAGGGGGTCTTGGTGAGGGGTCATTGAGCCCATATGGCAAACCCTTGGCACCCTGGTGCTTGATCACCATTGCCTGTTCCAGGAAAGGAACAGGGCAACAGTGCAGGGAAGGTAGGCCCCAAACCTCCCTGAGGGGGCAGGGCTCAGTGCCTCGGCTCTGTCCTTCATAGCAGTAGGAAGGGCTGGGGGCATGGAGGGCAAGTGACTTGTGACCTGGAACTGCCTGGGGACCTCCTCCAGACTACAGGACAAATGGGGAGGCTCTCAAGAAGAGCTGGGTCCTCACTCCCAAAAGCAGTACAGCTGAGTCCCTTCAGGGCCAAGTCAGGCTGCTAGGGTTTCTGGATTCCATAGAAAGACCAGCAGAGGGAGCTTAAGGGGCACCTGCTGGAGGTGGGTGCTGGCGAGGCAGGCAAGGTAGACAGCTGTGTGCCACTCGGGCACTTTTTGATCCTGGCTCCACTACCCTGCCTGATGGCAATAGGACCCAGATGTGAAGTCACTGTTCCAGGGTGTCAGAAGCCAAGGGCTGCCAACCCTCCTGGCACCACCTCCAAGAATCAGAGCTGAGCCATGGCGCTGGCTTTCAGGGACTCCAGGTCCCAGGCGTCTTGGCCCACATCCCCTGAGCACTAGGCCTCCACGCAAATCCTGGCTGGAACAAGAATGGGGAACCTCTGGAGCCATTTAAGTTGCCTCCGAACAGCTGGAGAGCTGTGTCCAGGGAATGGTTGGCTTCTGTCTCCCACTCACCCCCTACCCCCATTTTCTGTGGCAGGAGAGCCCCATCCTCCTCTATGGGGTCATGTTCCCTCCAGAGAAACGGGGGTCACAAGAGTCTACGTACCTAGTCTTCAGCAATAGGTCTTGGAGGGCTGAGCTGTGAAGGGGACATCGCATGCCCCTACACCTCTGCTACCTTCACCCCTTTTCACCAACAAGCCTTGTACTCCTTCCAGTCTGCAGTGTGATGTTGGGCCTTCCCTCCCAGCTGCTCAACACAGTAGCTGGACAGATGTGGCCTGCTTGGGAACCTGCCTTCCCAGCAGGGCACTGGGCTTCTGGGAACGTGGACTCAGATTCCTCACTCATGCCCATCTCAGCCAATTGGCAGAGTTAATGAGAGGTCTACATCATTTTTTAAGAGAATTTAAGTGTGTGCTTGCCCACTTCAGCTGCTGGCAGCATCCAGTCTGTTCAGAAGCTCCCTTCATGGTCACACTGCCCACTCCAGGGAGCGTCACGCACAGAGCAGGCCACACCTGGAGATGGCCTTCAGGGCCCTGGCTCTCACCCAGCACGTAGCATGGGTCCTGGCACTTAGCCGATACTAGTGGTTTGCTGCACTAAATAGAACCGCATCTGGCTGCATCCCTGCAAGTCCATGAGCCAGAAGGGCCCTGTGGCCACCCAAGTATTCATCCACCTCCTGGCCTAGACCAGTGGTCGGCAAACTCATTAGTCAACAGAGCCAAATATCAACAGTAAAACGATTGAAATTTCTTTTGAGAGCCAAATTTCTTAAACTTAAACTATACAGGTAGGTACATTGTTATTAACTTAATTAGGGTACTCCTAAGGCTTAGGAAGAGCCACACTCAAGGGGCCAAAGAGCCGCATGTGGCTCGCGAGCCGCAGTTTGCCGACCACTGGCCTAGACTTTTACTCAGCATCATCTATGTGCTAGGCACTGGGGGCCCCAAATAGGGAAGGTAGCTTGTGCCTTTGAGAAACTCCCAGCTCCTTGCCCCTGCTCTGGTTTTTCTGGAGCAGGGGGAGGGGGTGGGACCCACTTCTCTCAGGCTCCTGCGGTGAAGGAGTGTTGGCCTCATTCAGTGGCAGGCCCCGTGTCCACTCCTGAGCCAAGCCTCTGTCATCCTGCATCTGTGCAGCACCCCTGAGGCCATGTCACACCCTTGAAATGATTCAAGTGACCCTGTCACAGTTCCTGTCAGGTACAGGACACTGACATCAAAAGATCTTGCTGTTGCCCAGCCAGAGTGGCTCAGTGGTTGAGCAATGACCTATGAACCAGGAGGTCAGTTCTATTCCCAGTCAGGGCACTTGCCTGGGTTGTGGGCTTGATCCAGGTGGGGTGTGTGCAGGAGGCATCTCATCATTGATGTCTGTCTCTGTCTCTCTCTCTCTCCCTCCCTCTCCCTTCCTCTGAAATAATGAAAAAGAAAAAACTTGGAGGGGGGGTGGGTAGGGGCTGGGAAGAGGGGGGTAAAGGGAGGAAAATGGGAGATATCTGTAATACTATCAACAATAAAAAATATATTTAAAAAATAACAAAACCTTGCTGTTCCTCAGTGACATGCCAAGAAAGCTGACAGACAGCTTTCAATTGGCCCCAGTCCTCACCTGCCCTGCCCTTCACGCCCTCCCCCCGCAACACACACACACACACACACACACACACACACACACCCCTCTCCCACCCCAAACTGACAGCTCTTCTCCCAGCTCGATCGATGAGAATAAACACAGGGAGGCCAGGAATCACCATAAAAAGGCAGCTTGCTTTATTGTGATGCCAGTGGGGGGCAGGGATGGGCAATCTGCCTCCAATCTGAGGCTCTCTGAGGCTGAGGGGCCCTGGAGAACTGCCCAGTCCACACCTGCAAAGTGGGGGTGCAGGACATCTCCCTAGTCAGCCCAGCTGGCCTGGCATGGCTCTCGCTGGGGTTCAGGCAGCTCCCTCAACTCCATGTGGGTCTTGTCACAAAGCTCTTTTGCTATTACACATGGGCCTTGGCTTCTGGACCCCTCACGACCCTCAGAAGAGAAGCCACACTCCACATGGAGTCAAGCACAGCCCTGGGCTCAGGTATTTCTTCTTGGATGGATACTGCCCCCTCAGGCCCCAGTCTCGGCTCTACCTTGGTCACAGAGGAGGTAGCCTCCAGGGTGAGCCTTGAAAGCCCTTGTCCCCACACCTCAGACGGAGGCCAGCAGGAAAGCTGCTTCCCATTCTTCCCTTCCTTCCCATCCC
>NW_005371966.1:725912-733742 GCF_000412655.1 Myotis brandtii | reverse complement strand
TCTTACTCCCCCTCCCACCCCCCTCCTTCCCAGCCCTCACTAGGGGGGGTTCCACCTTTGTCAGGCTGCCTGAAGGAGCTGCTAGCCCCCAGGGCAGGTGCACAAAACAGAAAAACAATTGGCAAGCACAGAAAGGGAGAAAAACCACAAAAACAGGGTCGCCTTTGTCTACAAATAGTGGAGGCTCCCAGCAGGGGGGAGAGTCGGCTCAGCTCGGGAGCTGGACATTCTCTTGTGCTTAGGACAATCCTCTTTACCTCTCCTTTTCAGCTCAACACACTGAGAGAGCTGGGGGGGTGGGGGTGAGTGTGTGCACGTGCATGTGCCTGGGCTAGTGTTGCACACGCGCACACACAGGCGCACACACACACACACAATGGAAGGGGTGCCCATTCTCCTTGGGGGCTTCTTTCTGGTAACAAAGTCCTGTGCACAAATACAAAGACAGGTGTGTGCACACCTGTGCACAAAGACACACACTAGATTCTAAGGGAGAGGAGGGGGTAGGATTCCTGGAGGCTCACTGGACCTGGGCAGGGGCGGAGGGCCCGCCCTATAGTGCAGCTGGCTCCCATCTGGGCGGCTCAGACGGTGGTGACAGAGAGCAGAGGGTTATAGACTCGCTTGCCATCAGCTGAGCGAGTGCCATGGGCCAGCATCTCCTGGATGGTGATCCAGTTGTCTAGAATCTTCTTATTCCGCTTCTTCATGGTCTTGCGGTGGCTCAAGGCGATGATGTTGAGCTCAGCCTTGCTGTCGCCGTTCTGCTGTTCCCTCAGGCACTCCAACCGGCTCTGCATCATGAACTCACGCCGCTTGCGCTGCTCCCGGGCCCGGATCAGGTGCTGCTTCCGCTCCTCCTTGCTCCAGTAGCGGCCCATCTTCATCTCACTGACCGCATCGTCGTCCGTGGTCATGCCACTGCGCTCCTCACGGATCTTCAGGGCCCGGGCTTTTAGGAGGCGATCACGCACAGGCCGCTTGGCCACATAGCGGGTTCCATCGCTGCGCACCTTGACCTTCCACTCCATGCGGGGCCCTTCACTGGCTGCAGCCACAGCTCCGCCCACCCGAGGGCCACCAGCCAAACTCAAGGGGACGTGGCCCAGATCCTCCAGGCAGCGCGGAGGGGCCAGCTGCAGACAGCTTTGGTAGTGCTCGCCCTCCTGGCCCTGGCCTCGGTGGCGCCTGGAAAGGTAAGGGCTGCCCTCGGGACCCACGCGCTCCAGGGTGACCCCCATCTTGGGGCTGCGGCGGACGCGCTCCTCTGAGTGCTGTCTCCGGCCCACCTCGGGATCCCGGGAGAGGGATCGGAACTTGCCGGGGCTCCCCTGTGGAGGAGCTGCCTTGGGGTGGGTGGCGACAGGGGGGCCAGAGGAGGTCCGATTCAAGTTGGAGTTGCCAGCAGCGGCCCGCCTCAGGGGGCTCTCCTGCAGCGGCTCGGTGAGCAGAGGGGTGCTGCGGCAGCTCTCCCCCGTGTTGTAGGCACTGGTGCTGTCCTTGTCAGACTTCTCGGGCAGCTCGGAGATGTCGGGCAGCTCACGCTTCTTGGGCTCGCTGGCGCCCAGCTCGTAGACGCTCTCCTCCTCTAGCAGCCAGGCCTTCATGCAGCGCTCCCGCAGCTGCTGCATCTTCTGCGCCCGCAGGATGTTGCGGCACTTGAATTCCAGGTGCCGCAGCTCCTCCTCCAGCATGGCCATCTCGTGGCCCAGGCTCTCGTTGCGGTTGACGTCCAGGGCGCTGTTGCCACCGGAGGCGCGGGCGAAGAGGAGGCCCAGCTGGTTGCCATTCTCCAGGTGGCACTTGATCTCCAGCAGCTCCCGGTAGCGCTCGTACTCCTCATCGGTGAGGCCCGGGACCTCGGCACCCCCCAGCCCAGCCCCCTCAGCCAGCAGGGAGTCCATGCTGAAGTGGAAGTCGCGGCTCTGCAGGGCGTCCCCTTGCAGGCCAAACTTGCGCAGGGTGCCGGGCGTGTTGGTGGTGCTCAGGGGCTCATCCCCCAGCAGGTCGTGCTCAGAGCTCTCCTCATTGCGGGTGCTCTCGTCAGTCCGACCCACCCCACTGTCCAGCTCCTGGCTGTTGCTCAGGCCCGGGCCCACATCCGGGGCCCCTGGCTCCTCTTCTTTTCCGAGCTGGGGTAGAAAGATGAACCCTACTCAGTCTGGGTCCCATTAGCAGGGGCGCCAAAAGAGGATGGGGTGATCAGAAGGGCTTTGGGGTCCAGCCCACCTCCTACACATGCCCAGCCCCTCCTCACCCTCCCTTCCTGCTGGCCCTCCCCACCACCTGCCCTTCTTCCTTCCTCACCTGCTGGGCAGGGGGGGATTTCAACTTCCCCTCATTCTCTGAGCCCAAGACATCCAGGAAGTCATCGCGGTCACTGTCCTTCATTCGCTTTGCCAGCTGCAGAGACAGGCCCGTGATGTCCCACTGTCTTAAGAACCTCCCCAGCCACCCCTCCAGTTGCCTCAACGTTCCATACCCAACAGAGTTAAAAACCCCAGAGAGGGGGTGGTCCCGACCAGCATAGGCCAAAAGGGGAAACAGGCCCTGGGACACTGCCAGCTCTCTATCAGTGCCAGGTTGTTGGCATGTCTGTGCCCCTGACACAGATCAGCAGATTCTAAGACAGAAAGCCTGATGGGAGGGGACCCAGAACACCCTGCTAGACACACACCTGGCTCTCAGGCCGGGCCACCAGCAGGGAGATGTTGGTGTTCTCCTCCTGGCTCAGGATGGCCACCGCCTCTTCCCGGTTCTGGACGTCCACACCGTTTATCTGTGGCGGGGGAGGAACAATCAGCAGGGATGCCAGAGCTGGCTGAGGGGCAGGCCCTGGGTGAGCACCCTGGGCTGGAACAGGCTCCCCAAGCTTTGGCAGGGTGGAGAGAAGTGGGAGGTGCCTCAGGAGAGGACAGCCTGGCCTGTGCAAAGGCACATATTCTCAGAGGACAACATGGGACAGATGTGCTCACATCTGGGGGACAGAGGGAGAGGCTAGTAAGGTGCCAGAGCAGATCCCATGGGCACACGGGAGCCACACAGAGCAGCTGTGCAGAGAGAGGAGACCCAGCCTGGTTTTAGGCTGCCTGGCACCAAGCTAAGCTCTTAGCAGGACTGAGCTGGGTTCAGCTAAGAAGTGGTAGGGCAGCCCGGCCGGTGTTGCTCAGTGGTTGAGTGACGCCCTATGAACCAGGAGGTCGTGGTTCAATTCCCGGTCAGGGCACATGCCCAGGTGGCAGGCTCGATCCCCCAATAAGGGGCGTGCAGGAAGCAGCCAATCAATGATTCTCTCTCATCATGGATGTTTCTATCTCTCTCCCTCTCTCTTCCTCTCTGAAATCAATAAAAATATTTTTAAAAAAAGAAGTAGTGGAGGGGCAGCTGGCACAGTGGAGCCTGGAGTCAGGCATGCTGGCCCCGCTCACCTGGACGATTCGGTCTCCCTCTCGGATCCGGCCGTCTTTGGCTGCAATGCTGTTGGGATTCACCTGCAAGGCACACACATCGTGGGTGGGCACTTGGCACCTCCGCTAAGGTGCCCTCTGAGTAGAACAGGTCAGCCTCACTTCTGGAGTCCCCAAAGCCAAGCAAAGGCTCCTCGCTCACTCCCTCTTCAGCTCAGACCAGGAGCTCCCAAGCTCCAGGAGGCGGGGACAGAACAGTGGGCCTGGGGCTAGTCGCCTCTCCTTAGCATGAGCCACCAACTTACTGACCCGAACCTTCCAGCCCCTTCCAACACCCCCTCATGCCCATGCGCTGGCTGGCAACCCTACACTCCTTTTTGCATGAAAGCCTGTTCTCCCAGGCTTTTGTGTCAGAGGCTAGGATACTTTCCCAAACTCAAAAAATAGCAGTGGGATAGTCCTATGGAGGTTAACTTGATTAGGATACTGCTAGACTGTGGATGGCAGCAGGGGAGTCATCCCTCCTCCTGCAGACACACAGACAGGTGGAGGAGAATGACCCCCATGAGTGCCAGGAGGGCGGCTGCAAGACGTGCGAGGAATAACAAAGCCTGGCCGGGACCTTAGCCTGCCTCAGCCTTGCCCACTGTCCCACCCTGGCCACGTACGCTGGGGGAGGGCTGTCAGGCTGGGCATACACTGACTATTGATGCTAAGCAGGCCTTATCCCTGGCAGCTGGGTCCTTGTGGGCAGCCTGAGCACCTTGGGCAGTGTGCAAAGGCCAAGGTGTTGGATGCTATGGGAATTCTCTGTGTGCCAGGCCCTGCCTCACTACACACTACCATGGTGCCCGTTCACCTCACTGGGGCAGTACAGATGGGCATCATCAAAGTCCAGCTTTGAGGTCCCAGTACACCAAAGACAGCATGAGGCTCTGCTGCCTTCTAGAAGACTCCACTGCCATATTCCCCACCTTCATACCTCTCCAACGTAGATGCCCAGGTCCTCCTCATCATCGGTGCGGTAGCAAACCATCAGGCCCAGCTTGTCCCGGTGGCTGGCTTTATACAGCTCCACCTCCTGCCACAAGGGGGCGTGGGGGAAGCAGAGGAAGAAAGCCCCGGAAATACGTGAGCAAGGACCCATGCGGTGGTGGTGGGCACGGCCCAGCCTGGTCCCCCAGCAGCACTTCACCTGAGCTGAGCCTCCAGATTTGGAGGATTTTCTTACCATCCCCAAATGGCGCATGTGTTTCTTACCAGGAAATGCCCGAGACATACGCACGAGACGCACAGGACGCATAGGACACAGACATGTGCGGGACACAGACTCACCAACATAAACCGACTGTGATCTCACCCGTGCCCTCCCCAACTCAGCCAGACTTGGTGGGTGAGCCTGAGTAACCAGCCACACCCCGGGAAGGACCACAAGGCCCAGCCGCCTGGAAGCAGCAGGAGCCAGGCCTGAGATGGGCTGTAGACAGTCATCCTGGGACTGGCTCCTGAGGCTGGCTGCGGGCCCTGCCCTGGCCGCCTGGCTCACCTCATACTCCAGCTCGTCCACACGGTCTGCCTCCTGCGGGCCGCCCTCCATGAACTCCGCTGGGTCATAATACTCATGGCTGATGGGGGGGCTGCCCAGGAGAAGGGGGGGATCAGGCTGGCCATCTGCTCCTCTCATGCCCTTGCCCCAGCCCCAGCTCCCGGGCTGGCCAGTCCCACTGCATTCAGCATGGAACCCTGCTCTGGGTACACCCTCAGGGAAGATGGGGTCAGGCTATTCTTCCAGAACTCCCTCCTTCTGAGCTACATGCATCCATGCATAGACCAGGAGTGTGCGGGGGTTCACACTGAGGATGCAGGCATGCCTAGACCCCTAAGCCTGTCCCGCACCGTCCCCCAGCTCAGACTCCTCAAACCATGCCAGCTGGCAGTGACTTCTCCAAACTGTGGGTATCCTTCCCGCCCAGCACTGACCCCACTCATGCAACGCCCCCAGGAGTTATCCAGGCCCCGGAGGACTGCTGGGGGGCAGAGAAGGGCCCACTCTACCTCCAAGGGTGGCCCTCGTTGCCCCGAAGCTAAGCTTGGCAGCCGGCAGCCCTGGGCCTACCTCTCTGCGGAGGGGATCCCGGGACCACCTCCCTGCAGACGGGGTTTAGACTAGCAGAATGAGTCAGCGCTCACACAGTCATGAGCCACCAGGCCTGGGTGAGAGGCCCTTCTTCTGAGTGGGCCAAAGCCAAAGAAAGAAGCCGAAGAGATGGAAGAAGTTCAGAGCAGGGAGAGAGATGGGACAGACAAGGATGCAAGAAGATTCAAGGGGTGATGCTTGTGAGGCAGAAGACGATGGGACGGCAGAGGAGAGAGGATGGAGGAGGAGGAGCTGAGGACCTCAACCTTCCAGCAGCAAGATCCCAGGATGGTCCTCCCTTGGCCCTGGGGGTAGATACAATGAGGAGCCTGCTTGTCAACCTCCCCTGGCCCCTTCCCCGGCTGGTGTTCAGCCTGAGGCTAGAGGCCTGGAGATTTCTGAGCCCTTGGGTGCCACAGTCAACTCTGGAGGCCAAGGAGCCTGCTTCCTGCCTGAGAGGGCAAGCCAGTCGGGGTCTCCCCGCCATGCCCAGAGCTGCAGCAACGCAGCCTCTGGGTGGGGTGGGGATGGCTGCCCCTGGTGGCGTGCCCTCTCTGGAGGCAGGGCCCGGGGCCCTCCTGAGGGCGACTCACAGCTCAGATAGGACGTACGGCTCCAGGATGACCATGGGTGGCGTGGGCGGGCGCAGCTTGCCCAGCGCCATGATATGCTCGAAGGTGATGTCAGTCTGAGTGCCACTGTCCACCAGCTGCAGGTCATGACAGGAGTTGTCCCCCCGGAGGCGGGGGCTGCGTCTCAACACCTGTATCACCAGGGGCTCCTTGGAGGAACGCAGGGCCTCCAGGGTTTGCTCCTGAGACAGCTTGGAGAGCTCCTTCCCGTTCACCTGTGGCAGAGACACGCCCCCATGAGAACCCACTGACCAGTGCCCCAATGTGCGCAACCAAGAAATCTGCTGCCCAGCCTGCGTGGCTCAACCTATGAACCAAGAGGTCACGGTTCAATTCCCAGTCAGGGCACATGCCCAGGTTGCAGGCTCGATCCCCAGTGTGGGGCGTGCAGGAGGCAGCGATCAATGATTCTCTCTCATCATTGATGTTTCTATCTCTCTCTCCCTCTCCCTTCCTCTCTGAAATCAATAAAAATATATATATATATTTTAAAAAGAAATCTGTTCTGCTTACTCATAGCGCCCCATTTCCAGGCGAACCCCACTTCTCAGCCCTGTCCCCATGGAGTGCTGTCTGGGGATTGCTGGGCCATGCCCCGGAGGCCGGGGAGCCCCAGTGTCTACGCACTACCCCCGGGAGCCACCCAACTCTTCTGTGCCCTCATTCCAGCCCCGCCTCTCCTTCAGGCAGCAGAGGCCGGAGTGAGCAACTCAAAGACTGCGGAGTCCCCCTTGGCAATAAGTGAGCATTTATTGTGCGAGAGGAAGACCCTGCCTCCTCTCGTGATGGGTTCAAGCGGGAGGGTCAGGGAAGAGTAAGAAGATGCAAAGGACAGGATCTCTGTCTTCAAGGTAGTGAGGGACTCACCAGAGAGAAAAGGCCAACACACACAGAGCCTGGTGGCATCGCAAAGCAGCCTAAGGCCAAAGAAGTGGCCCTTATCCAACTACCGCCATTTCTTGGGCGCCTGATGTGCCCAAATCTGATGATGATCTATTTAGCAGATGAGGTACCAAGGCTCAGCAAGACGAAGGGGGTGAGTCAAGGTCATGAGCCAGACCAGGATGCACGCAGTGGTAAGAGTGGGGTGAGCAGGGAAGGAGGAGGCTGTGGCAGGCTCTGGGGCCAAGGAGAAGGTGGGGCTGGAGTAGGCTGTGGGGAAAAGCAGGCTGATACTGGCTGGGGGACAGAGGGCCTTCCGGGAGATGGAGATCCAGGGCGGGGTCTCAGCTGGGTAGAGCAAGTTGCCCTAAAGGTAACTTGGGGGGTAGAAGACTGGCCCCAGCACAGTCCCTAATTTTCGCAGCAGCCTGTGTGCCTTGGGCTCTGGGATGGTCACTTTCCAGCTAGTGAAGCCCGCAGCCCACGCTGTAGCCTCAAGGCCCTGCTTGGCAGGGAGGGAAGACTAATGACCAAACAAACAGCCAGCACCTGCCATGGGGCCAGGCTCTGGAGCAGGGGGATGGCAGGGTCTTCAATTTACTCAGCAGCTTGTGGAAGGGCTGTTCTGGGCCTGGGGAGGCCACCCACTAGCAGTGAAGCCCCAAATGGCTACAGCCAGCAGGGAAGTGCAAAGGCAGACCACTGGGGGCTGCTATGGAAGCTCGGGGCCAGCCTAGGCGGGGGCGGGGGGGGGGGGGGAAAGGAAGGCTCC
>NW_005371966.1:722687-724296 GCF_000412655.1 Myotis brandtii | reverse complement strand
GGGGGGGGGCCTCTCCATTGCCTTTTTACCCCAGATCGCACAGCTGCCACTCTTTCCTGTCCCTTCACACATCCTTCTTTCTGGGGACTAGAGCAATAGGAGCGGGTGTCCTGGCACCTGCTCATCACTTCCTGCCCCCTCCTGTCCCATATAGCCACTCAAGGCCAGGTACCTGTGTGTCCATCCGATGGAAGAACCACACTCGCTGGTAAGCAGACCCTCGCTGAGGCTCTGCCCAAACACCTGTGCATCGGGAGCCATGAAAGGCCCAGCAAATACCCAGGGAGGCTGCTGAGCATGCTAAGCGCACGGCACAGGCTGGACCCTGGGAGACCTAACACGTGGGTGAGGTTTCACAGCCGCGTGACTTGGTTCCTCGGGAACTCACAGAATGCACTCCCAACACACCTCGATTTCTGACCTGAGAGGGCCCACCGGGAATCAAAGGCTAGGATGAGCATGGGGAGGCCAGGCTAGGCCAGAGCAGACAGAGAGTCCTCAGATCAGAGAGGAAGCCAGGCCCCAAGGAGCCCCACGCAGCCTTCCCAGGAGTTTCCCACGTGAACCCGGGGTGGTCAGCTGTGCCAGAAGCCCTTCCGGTTGAGGAACAGCGATGCTTGCTGGATGAGCCCATTGTCAGCAAACTCACGACCTGCCTCTTTTGGAACAAGAAATCCACTTTACCTTCCAACACTTCACATGCCTGAAGCCCATGTGTATGTCCCACATACCCCCTTCACCCAGTCCCCAATGGCTCTCATCTTCTGTAGCTCTCCAGGTGGGCTGTGCTAGCCTTGCCACGTGCTGGGCATTATTTCCTGCCTTAGCTAGAAACTGCCCTTTGGCAGCGAGTCCTGCCGGTTTCACACTGCGCTTGCCTTGCCTGAGACTTCATGTTCTCTCCTCAGGGCCTCTCCGTACACGGCTGATTCCTGCTGCTGGGATGGGCCCAAGCGGGTTGGTCCGTGGACCACAGCTCAACCCAATCCCAGCTGGGCTGGAAATCACTTCACTTCCACCAGGAAAAGGGGACTCGAGCCTTAGAGGCACCCCTTTGCCCAAATGTGAGCCAGGTGGCCGTCAGACAGCCTGGTTCCCGCTGACACACTGACAGAGCGCTCGCTGCCCGGTCACCACAGGTCCCAAGGGCAGTAGCCACCTCCAGGCCCCATGGCACTCAGCACCCCTCATCCTGGCTGAGCCCATCACTCGATCACACACTCAGTCTGGTCCTTACCCCAGAGTGTAAAATGGTTATCTTCCTGAGGGAATTTGTCAATAAGTTTGAAAATGTTTGTCATACCCCTGATCCAGTAAATTTGCTCTAAAGAATAGATCCTAAAATGATGACAAATAGCATGCGAATTGCAAGGATGTTAAGAGCAGCATTATTTTTTTTACTGTGGTAAAATATACCTAACACAAAATTTACCATTTTAAAAAATTTACCATCTTAACCATTTTAAAATGTACAATTCCGTGGCATTTAGTGTATTCCATTGTGCAGCCATCACCTCGATCTAATTCCAGAACATCATCAACGGGGGACGAAGGAGAGCAACTCGGGACGCTCAGCGGGCAGTCGCGATTGGGCAGGGGCCTGGTGCAG
>NW_005371966.1:719929-722247 GCF_000412655.1 Myotis brandtii | reverse complement strand
CCTCTCCCTTCCTCTCTGAAATCAATAAAAATATATATATATATTTTAAAAAGAAATCTGTTCTGCTTACTCATAGCGCCCCATTTCCAGGCGAACCCCACTTCTCAGCCCTGTCCCCATGGAGTGCTGTCTGGGGATTGCTGGGCCATGCCCCGGAGGCCGGGGAGCCCCAGTGTCTACGCACTACCCCCGGGAGCCACCCAACTCTTCTGTGCCCTCATTCCAGCCCCGCCTCTCCTTCAGGCAGCAGAGGCCGGAGTGAGCAACTCAAAGACTGCGGAGTCCCCCTTGGCAATAAGTGAGCATTTATTGTGCGAGAGGAAGACCCTGCCTCCTCTCGTGATGGGTTCAAGCGGGAGGGTCAGGGAAGAGTAAGAAGATGCAAAGGACAGGATCTCTGTCTTCAAGGTAGTGAGGGACTCACCAGAGAGAAAAGGCCAACACACACAGAGCCTGGTGGCATCGCAAAGCAGCCTAAGGCCAAAGAAGTGGCCCTTATCCAACTACCGCCATTTCTTGGGCGCCTGATGTGCCCAAATCTGATGATGATCTATTTAGCAGATGAGGTACCAAGGCTCAGCAAGACGAAGGGGGTGAGTCAAGGTCATGAGCCAGACCAGGATGCACGCAGTGGTAAGAGTGGGGTGAGCAGGGAAGGAGGAGGCTGTGGCAGGCTCTGGGGCCAAGGAGAAGGTGGGGCTGGAGTAGGCTGTGGGGAAAAGCAGGCTGATACTGGCTGGGGGACAGAGGGCCTTCCGGGAGATGGAGATCCAGGGCGGGGTCTCAGCTGGGTAGAGCAAGTTGCCCTAAAGGTAACTTGGGGGGTAGAAGACTGGCCCCAGCACAGTCCCTAATTTTCGCAGCAGCCTGTGTGCCTTGGGCTCTGGGATGGTCACTTTCCAGCTAGTGAAGCCCGCAGCCCACGCTGTAGCCTCAAGGCCCTGCTTGGCAGGGAGGGAAGACTAATGACCAAACAAACAGCCAGCACCTGCCATGGGGCCAGGCTCTGGAGCAGGGGGATGGCAGGGTCTTCAATTTACTCAGCAGCTTGTGGAAGGGCTGTTCTGGGCCTGGGGAGGCCACCCACTAGCAGTGAAGCCCCAAATGGCTACAGCCAGCAGGGAAGTGCAAAGGCAGACCACTGGGGGCTGCTATGGAAGCTGGGGGGGGGGGGGGGGGGGGGGGTGTAAAGGAAGGCTCCCTGAGCAGGTGCCACCTGCCCTGAATCAGGGGAAGAGACGGGGAGGCCTGTTTGCAGGTAGAAGCCAAGTCCCTGACAGCCAGCATGGAGAGTGCGGGTCCCGGGAACCCAGTGTGTACCCATGGACAGGGCCCCACATGGGCCAAAGCACCCGGCTTCTCTGCTTGGCTCTGCTGTCCTGTCTTCTCATTCTCACGCACAGTGCCACCTTCCTCCTGAATGTCTCAGGGGGATGGGGTTCCTCAGGGAGATGCCCCACCCAACCGTAACATCATGTCTTCCCAGCTGCAACGCGACAGACCAGCCCCTGGTGTCCTAGGAAAGCTCGGGAGTCAGGGACCCCTGGCCGCCCGCGGCTCCTGGGTACTTCATTCCCTTTCTGCTAGGACCTCTGGGTTCGGCAAACTGCAGCTCGCGAGCCACATGCGGCTCTTTGGCCCCTTGAGTGTGGCTCTTCCTATGCCTTAGGAGTACCCTAATTAAATTAATAACAATGTACCTACCTAGATAGTTTAAGTTTAAAAAATTTGGCTCTCAAAAGAAATTTCAATCGTTGTACTGTTGATATTTGGCTCTGTTGACTAATGAGTTTGCCGACCACTGTGCTAGGTGATTATGTCCTTGTAGATTTGAAAAATATAGAAAACCATCAGGTGCCTAGGGAGTTCAGAGTTCCTGAGTTTCAGAAGAACAGCTGGAGGGGCTCTGAGGAGCCACAGCATCTCAGGCCTGGTGGGGGGCAGTGTGGGGCTGGGGGCTCAGGGAACGGGGAGCGGGCTCAGTGGGACAGTTGGGAGAAGCCCCTCTTGCTTTATGTAGTGGGGGGAATAGGAGGTGGGTCACTGTGTGGTGTATGAATGGCAGTGGGACAGAGGGTGAGTGGGGTTGGGAATAGGGTATGGGGATATAGGTGGGGTTCTGGCTGAGATGTGGAGGCCCAGGGGCAGGTGCGTGGGTAGGTAGAGGGTGTGCAGGGGTGGTTGTTTATGGATTGGGTGGGTGTGGCCTGGGTAGGGGTGTGAGTGAGGGTGTGGGGGTCTGGGTGCGAATGGATTGTGTGGGTGAGGGGTAAGGCTTGGTGGCTGTGCGGGTGGGTGTATGACCCTGTGTTGAACCC
>NW_005371966.1:717395-718435 GCF_000412655.1 Myotis brandtii | reverse complement strand
GCGCGCTCGCCCCGCCCCCTCCCAGCCCAGAGCCTCAAAAAAAGAGCCTGTCTCTCCGGTCTGTCTCTACTCTGTCTCTTCCTTCCATCTCTCCCATCTCTCCCTCGCCATACTTCCCAACTCTGATGAGGGCGCGCTCGCCCCGCCCCCTCCCAGCCCAGAGCCTCAGACAAAGAGCCTGTCTCTCCGGTCTGTCTCTACTCTGTCTCTTCCTTCCATCTCTCCCATCTCTCCCTCGCCATACTTCCCAAATGCTCTGATGAGGAATCTGGGCAGGACAGGAGGAGGGAAAAGGAGGCTAGGTTTTCCGGGGGTCCCACGGGGACTCCCTGGGAAGCCCCGGGAAGGCCCTTTCACTGTCAGTAAGACCTCAGGGATGTGTTTAATTACATAATTGCTATTATGACTCAACTAACTCCACTCTGATTAGGAAACTGGGGCTAGGAAAAAACAGAAACCAGAACTACCCTCTGCTCTGGCGCAGGGAGCTCTGATGGACCAGCTGGCTCTCAGTTCTGCAGTCTGGAGTGTCCAGAGGACACCGGACACAGCTGTGTCTCTGGCTTCCCCAGCCCAGACAAGTGCTTACGGGGACTTCCAAGGCAACAGAGCACTGGCCTAGACAGAAGCCTCTGCAGAGAATGGCCGTCTGAGCCAAGGACAGGTTCTCTGCATTTTTTAAATAAATATGTGTGTGTGTGTGTGTGTATATATATATATATATATATACACATACATACATATATATATGTATCAAAACTCATACTGAGCAATGAGTTCTGGGTTGCAAAAGAGGCTTTATTTTTAGCACCTGTATGTAGTTTTTTAAAAAAAATATATTTTTATTGCCCTGATCGGTTTGGCTCAGTGAATAGAGCATCAGCCTGCGGACTGAAGGGTCCCAGGTTCGATTCCGGTCAAGGGCATGTACCTTGGTTACAGGCACATCCCCAGTTGGGGGTGTGCAGAAGGCAGCTGATTGATGTTTCTCTCTCATCGATGTTTCTAACTCTCTAACCCTCTCCCTTCCTCTCTGTAAA
>NW_005371966.1:708837-716345 GCF_000412655.1 Myotis brandtii | reverse complement strand
AAAATATATATATATATTTTTATTGATTTCAGAAAGGAAGGGAGAGGGAGAGATAGAAACATCAATGATGAGAGAGAATGTTGATCAGCTACCTCCTGCATGCCCCCACACTGGGGATTGAGCCCACAGCCTGGGCATGTGCCCTGATCGGTAATCAAACTGTGACCTCCTGGGTCATAGGTCGATGCTCAACCACTGAACCACACTGGCCAGGCTGCACTTGTCTTTTCAGTGGCCCAACAGAAGTCCTCCTTCAGGTCTTCCCAACTCTGGATTTTGAAAATGTGTCAATCCACAGGGACATTGGAATATCTGATAGTGGACATCTGCTGCCCCTGATCTCTCCCTTTTCTACACATACACTTTCCACAGTAAGATGCTGAAACACACCCTGCCGTTCCCCGGAGAAACCACAACACCCTTAACATGCTCGTGGATTTAGCTCTGATATAGCCACCTCCACATCTCTCCAACTATTCCACTAATGCCCTTACAAGCTTTCTTTTTTTTGGAGTCAGGATTCAATCAAGGACCACACACATTCCATTGGTTTATGTCTCTAGTCTCCTCTGATCTAGAACAATTTACCCTCTTTTTAAATTTTCATGACATTGACTTCTTGGAAGAGTCCAGGGCAGCTGCCTTATAAAATGTCCCAGAGCCCTAGCCAGTTTGGCTCTGTGTATAGAGTGTCAGCCTGCGGACTGAGGGGTCCCAGTTTCGATTCCGGTCAAGGGCACATGCCCAGGTTGCAGGCTTGATCCCATTGTGGGGTGTGTAGGAGGCAGCCAATCAATGATTCTCTCTCATCACTGATTGATGTTTCCATCTCTCTTTCCCTCTCCCTTCCTCTTTGAAATCAATAAAAATATATTTTAAAAAATAAATAAAAATAAAATGTCCCAGAGTCTGGAATTGCCCTCATTAGATTCAGCTTAAGCACTGTGACAAGTTGCTGTATCCTTATCCTTTTTTTAAAAAAAAAAAATGTTTATTGATTTCAGAGAGGGAGAGGGAGATAAGAGGGAGATAGAAACATCAATGATGAGAATCATTGATCGGCTGCCTCCTGCATGCCCCTTACTGGGGATGGAGCCAGCAACCCAGGCATGTGCCCTTGACCAGAATCAAACCCGGAACCCTTCAGTCCACAGGCCGACACTCCATCCACTGAGCCACACCGGCCTTGCTGTATCCTTATCCTTGCCCCCACCCAACTCCGATAATCCGGAGGCACTGGGGTCAGGTTGTCCCACTACTGGGGAGCCTTGGTTGGTTTGATCATGTAGTCATGGTGGAGACTGCCAGGGCTCTCGGTGGCAAAGTTGCATTTTCCCTGCCTAATTCACAAGAAATTTGAGGTAATGCCTGGAGACCCTGTGAAGATCCTGTTCTCCACCAACCTTTATCTAATGGTTTTACCATCCAAGAATGATTCTTGCCTGAATAAACTGTATTGTGGCTACACAATGCCTTAATTTGTGTGGTTTTTTAAAAATTTTTTTTATTGATTTCAGAGAGAAAGGGAGAGGGAGAGATAGAAACATCAATGATGAGAGAGAATCATTGATTGGCTGCCTCCTGCATGCCCTACACTGGGAATCGAGCCCACAACCTGGACATGTGCTCTGACCGGGAATTGCAACGTAACCTCCCAGTTAGGTCGATGCTGCTCAACCACTGAACCACACCAGCCAGGCCAAAATGCCTTAATTTGTAAAAATTCTAGCAAGGCCCTAGCCGGTTTGGCTCAGTGGACAGAGCATCGGCCTGCGGACTGAAGGGTCCCAGGTTCGATTCCGGTCAAAGGCACATGCCCAGGTTGCGGGTTCGATCCCCAGTAGGGAGTGTGCAGGAAGGCAGCCAATCAATGATTCTTTCTCATCATTGATGTTCCTATCTCTCCCTCTTCCTTCCTCTCTGAAATCAATAAAAAAATATTCCAAAAAAAATTCTAGCAAGGACACAGCAGTACACTCCAATCACATGTAACTGGCCCAGTGAATGGTGTGCTCCCAGCTGAGGCTCCCAGGATAAGCCGTACCATCCCACCCCCATAACACCCCCAAGACCTTTCTGCCCTGGGACAACTGCACAAAAAGGGAAGCATGAGAGGCCTTCACCTCCACGGTCTTTTTAGTAGTCTGAGTGTGGTGTGTGCGCCTGGGTGCCCATGTGAGCTGCCTGTATGTTGGTAAGGCTGTTGTGTGATGGGAAAGGAGGGTCAGTTCCCACACCTGACTTGGAAAAACAGATTAGTCCTTTGGGACCCAACTTGGGCAATGACCCCTGGAAATTGATTCGATAGGTCTGAGGTGAAGCCTCGATTCTTATTTGTAACAAACTCACTTGCTAAACGATGTTGGTGTGATTTGGGGCTTCATTGATTTAATCCAAGTTCCTATCTGAGGTTCTCACTACTCAGCGTGTGGTCCAAGGACCAGCAGCATGGACATCGCCTGGGGGTTTGTGAGAAATTCCGAATCCCAGGCCCCACCCTGGACCTGTTCATTCAAATCCAAAATTTTAACAAAGGCCCCAGGGTGGAATCAGCTGTCCCAGAGCGCCCTCTTGAGGAACCAGGAGGGACTTGCACACACCTGAACAGAGTTCAGGCACCAATCAAGTGCTTCAAATGGCTTGTCTCCTCTCTCCTCTCCCCTCCTCCTCCCTCCCCAAAGCTGCTGAGTGGGTGGGTGGTGCCCACACATGCTGGGCTGAAACCTAACCCATCTGCCCTGCCAAGCTTTCCCAGGGAAAGCAGGCCTCTCAGGAACCTCTGAAATTCTGCTTGAAAAAGAGCAGCAGGGACGACAACTGAAAATATCCTCCCACCCACCCACCGCTGGACTAATTAACCTGGCTGGCCCACGTCTAGCAGTAATCAAAATGGTATTCTCTATGGAGTCCTTTTCATTTCCACTGTTCAAAGCAAGCATGAGGAAGAGGCAGATCCCACTATGAAGAGGAGGGATGCCTGTGACACCCCAAAGCCAACCCCAAGCCCCAGCTTCTCAGTCTTTCCTCCTTCGGCTTGACTCCTGAGCAAAGGGACCAAATCTGTCCATTTCTTTTACGTCAGGAGACGCTCCGAATAATATTGGACATTCTTCTGTCACTGGATATTAACTGTGACATGTCCAGGAGGAGTAAGGCCTTCTCCAGACAATTTCAACATGTTAACAACCGACCTAATGGCTTGATGGCAGCAACTCCGCCCTCCGCCCCCACCCAAATGAGATCCCAGGGGATCCAGTGCCAAGGCAACGACCCCAGGAGGCAGGCACTCTTTATTCCCATTTACCAGCTGAGGAAAGGCACTGAGCAAGTATCAGCACACCACACTGTCTTACCTGGCAGGGACCTGAGAGAGAAGGAAGGAAAGACCCGCTCAGCCCCGGCCGGGCTAAGTGCTCTCACCTGCTTTTTGTCCTTTGGGGGTGTGTGTGTGTGTGTGTGTGTGTGTGTGTGTGTGTGTGTACACATGTATTTCTTGTTTTTATGTATTTTTTATGTATTTTTAATTGATTTCAGAGATGAAGGGAGAAGGAGAGAGAAAGAGAAACTATCAACGACAAGAGAGAATCATTGATTGGCTGCCTCCTGCACACCCCGCACTGGGGATCGAGTCCACAACCCAGGCACGTGCCCTGACCAGGGATGGAACTGTGATCTCCTGGTTCATAGGCTGATGCTCAACCACTGAGCCATGCTGGCCAGGCTATTTTTTTGTTTTTAAAGCTTTACTCAGGAATAACTGCCATACAATCAACTGTACATATTTAGAGCATATAATTTACAAAGTTTTGATGTTATACACACACACACACACACACACACACACGCAATCATCACCACAATTAAGATAGTGAGCACTACCATCATTGCCAAGTGCCTCATGCCTTTTGTAAGCCCTCCCTTCCAACCATCCCTGTAAATGCTGCTCTTCTGTCACTATAGATTTGCATTTTCTAGAATTTTCTATCAATGGCTCAGACAGTCCTCAGAAATGAGGTAAGGAAGAAAGGGCATTTTAAAATCTTGGGTCAAGCCCAGCTGGTGTGGCTCAGTGCTTGAATATCAATCTATGATCCGATCCAGGAGGTCACCAGTTGGATTCCCAGTCAGGGCACATGGCCAGGTTGGGGGCTTAATCGCCAGGAGGAGGTGTGCAGGAGGCAGCCGATCCATGATTCTCTCTCATCATTGATATTTCTATCTCTCTCCCTCTCCCTTCCTCTCTCTGAAGTCAATAAAAATTTTAAAATAAAATAAAATCTTGGGTCAATGGTAAAGCAAGGGGAGTCCATGCACATGATGGTTATTGGGATTCAGTGCCCCATTCATGTGATCCACATGATTTCCCCATTCATGTGATCCACATGATTTTCTTTTCTGTGAAGAAGGGGACCTACTTCACAGGGACAGAACTAAAGCCCTGCTCAAGCGGGGGCGGGGGGACGGGGAGCATGTCAAGTGGGGAGAGGTGCCATGGAAGATAAATATGTCACCCAGCTGTCCTCTGCTTCATGCTTGGTCACAGTTCGATTCCCAGTCAGGGCACATGCATGGGTTGCAGGCTCGATCCCCAGTAGGGGGCGTGATGGAGGCAGCCAATTGATGATTCTCTCTCATCATTGATGTTTCTCTCTCCCTCTCCCTTTCTCTCTGAAAGCAATAAAAATATATGTTTTTTAAAAAGATAAATATGTCTTGGAGAGAGGGGACAGGCATGGGCCCACTGCCCTGCACCCTGCTCTCAGCAGCAGATTGGCCCTTCTCTCCCCCACCATTGAACCTCTTTGTTCATGCTCAGTACTCCTTCCCATTGTAAAAAGGCCCCAGGTGGGGGTGGGGGGTGGGGGGGTTGTGGTGTTCCAAGCTGAATGAATCCCTAGCACACAGGATGGTGGCTGGCACAGTGGGGGCTCAGCAAGCAGGTGTTGGACAAAAGGCGGCCTGGGAGACTACCAGAAGAACTGGAAGTTGTCCTTTGGCCTCTCCTGATGTGGCCAGAGGGGAGAAGACAGGTGGTGGACTCACTGGTCCTAGAAGCTGAAAGAAGAACAGAGGTGGCTGGGCCCTTCAGGGAACGGGTGGAATGGGCCGGCGTTTCCTTTATCACCTAAGCCTACTCTGCCAGGCCTGCCAACCAGCCAGCACATGATGGTGTCTGAGAAGGAGTAAAGAGACAAGCTCAACAGAGTGGAGTGTGAATCGATCCGCCGGAGAGGAGGACACAGGACCAGCAAGCAGGGGCACATGGTAGGCATTTTGTGCCTGGGCTCTAGATGGTGCTAGGTGATGCCGCTTCCTCCCTTTCCACCCTTTGTAGCCTGGCTCCTTCGGATTCTCAACCAACAAACATTCCACCACACACACACACACACACACACACACACACACACCCCAGTCCCTGCTCAGGGTCCTTTCTAGATGTTTCAAGCTCGCCTCCCCACCACCCACCCTTGGAGGACATGACTTGGATAACAGAAATAGAGCTGGAATTCTGACATGCTGCATTTAAAGTACTGCGATAGCCCAGCCAGTGTGGCTCAGGGGTTGAGCATCAACCTATGAGATCACGGTTCGATTCCCGGACAGGGCACATGCCCGGGTTGTGGGGTCGATCCCCAGTGAGGGGTGTGCAGGAGGTAGCTGATCAATGATTCTCTCTCATCATTGATGTTTCTATCTCTCTCCCTCTCTCTTCCTCTCTGAAATCAATATATATATTTAAAAAGTACTGCAATAGCTCAGCCAGCATGGTTCAGTGGTTGAGCTTCGACCAGGAGGTCACCGTTCAATTCCCGGTCAGGGCACATGTAGGTTGCGGGCTTGATCCCCAGCCGATCAATGATTCTCTCTCATCATCATCGATGTTTCTATCTCTCTCTCTGTCTCCTTTCCTCTCTGAAATCAATAAAAATATATATTTTTAAAAGTACTGCAATAGGCCATATCAGTAGAATAAAGGGCCAAAGTCACATCAACATCAACAGCCACAGGAAAGGCATTTGACAAAATCGAATGACCCTTCATGGGAAGAACACTCAAACTAGGAATAGAAGGGAACTTAACCTGATAAGGATCATCTATGAGAAATCCACGGCCAACCTCACACTCATTGGTGAAAGACTGGAAGCTTCCCCTTAGATCAGAAACAAAGCAAGGATGCCCACTTCTATTCAACACTATACTGGAGGTTCTAACCAAAGCAAACAGGTGAGAAAAAGAAATAAAAAGGCCGTGACCGGTTTGGCTCAGTGGATAGAGCGTCGGCCTGCAGACTGAAGGGTCCCGGGTTCGGTTCCAGTCAAGGGCACATGCCCAGGTTGCAGGCTTGATCCCCAGTAGAGGGCATGCAGGAGGCACCCGATCAGTTATACTCATCACTGATGTTTCTATCTCTTTCCCCCTCTCCCTTCCTCTCTGACAGCAATAAAAATATATTCTTTTTAAAAAAGAAAGAAAAGGCATCCATGTTGGAAAGAAAGTAAAACTATATCTATTTGCCCATAACATGACCCCATACAATCCTGAAGAATCCACTAAAAACTATAAAAGCTAATAAATGAAGTTTAGTAAGGTTGCAAGATACAGGATCAATATACAAAAATCTGTTATATTTCAATACAATGACAATGAGAAAGATGAAAAGGAAATTGAGAAAATAATTTCACTTACAATAGCATCATAAAAAATAAAATGTGCAAGAATAAATTTAAGAAAAGTACAAAACACCGGTGAAGGAAATTCAAGACCCAAATGTAAAGACATCTGGCCGGGTAGCTCAGTTGGTTAGAGTGTCGTCCCAATGTACCAGGATTTCGGGTTTGATCCCCGATCGGGGCACATACAAGAATCAAACAATGAATGCATAAATAAGTGGAACAACAAATCAATGTTTCTCTTATCTCTCCTTTCTCTCTAAAAGTAAATAAATAAATTTACAAACAGACATCCCATGTTCGTGGGTAATAACTACTCACCCAAATTGATCTACGGATTCAATGCAATTCCCATAAAATCAGTTGGTTTCTTTTCAGACGTTGACAAGTCGATCCTAAAATTCCTATGGAAACTCAAGGGACCCAGAATAGCGAAAACAATCTTGAAGAGTCCAAAGTTTGAGGACTCACACTTGCTGATTTCAAACGTTACTTGCAAAGCTAAAATAAAAGCAATGTGATATGGGCATAAAGAGAAATTTCTCCCCAAAGGATATGCAAATGACCAATAAATAGCACAAGAAAAGATGCTCAACATCATTAGCCATCAAGAAATGCAAATCAAAACCACAATGAGCTACCACCTCACACACAGTAGGATGACTATTACCAAAAACCTGTGTTGGGCCCTGGGCATCGTCCAGTGCACTGAGGTGTTGCCAGTTGGGATTGCAGGTTAGGGCACTTGCCTGGGTTGTGGGCGCCTGGGTTGTGGGCTTGATCCCTGGTGGGAAGCGTGCAGGAGTCTGGAGGCCAGCAGGGGGCGGGAGGGGTGCA
>NW_005371966.1:704909-708651 GCF_000412655.1 Myotis brandtii | reverse complement strand
CCTGAGTCCTGAGGCGTGCAGGAACGGGGAGGCGTGTAGCAGGCGGGAGGCGTGTAGCAGGCGGGAGGCGTGCAGGAGATGGTAGGCTAGCTGGAGGCCAGAAGCGTGCAGGATAGATGTCTCTCTCTCCCTGTCCCTTCCTCTCTCTCTAAGAAAGAAAAAAAGAAAGAAAAGTCAATTAAAAACCTTTTAACAACTTAATCAATTTAAAAATTTACAAACCGTGTTGGGGAAGATGTGCAGAAATTGAACCCTCTTACATTGTTGGTGGGAATGTAAAATGGTTAAGCCCCGCTGGAAAAAGTTAAGCAGCTCCTCAAAAAAGTCAAACAGAATTGCCCTATGATCCAGCAATTCCATTTCTGGGCATACACCTAATAAAACTGAAAGTAAGTAGGAACTCAAACAGACATTTGTACAGCCACGGCAGCATGATTCACAATAGTCAAAAGATGGAAGCAACCCAAACAGCCATCAACAGATGAATGGATAACTATTATGTGGTATAGCCATACAAGGGAATATTACTCAGCAATAAAAAAAATTAGTAGTAAAAAATAAAATTAGTACTAATCATGCTACAAGATGATAAATGAATGAAGTCAGCCACAAAGGGTCACATATTGTATGGTTCCATTTAAAACCATTTAGAAAAGTCTGGAAAGGGCAAATCTACAAAGATAGAAAGTAAATTAGTGGGTGCCAGGGGCTGGGAGGTATGGGGGGAAATGGGTACGGGGTTTCTTTTTAAGGTGACGAAAATGTTCTGGAATTAGACAGAGGCCATAGTTGCACAACTCTCTGAATAGACTAAAACCCTCTAATTTGTACACTTTAAGGGTATACGAATTCTCTCAATAAAGCTGTAGTGTTGTTTTTAAGTGCCTGAATCATCAGGCGAAAAGGGCCTGGAACTCAAGGCTAGGAGAGATTCAAGGCTCCCTTAACCTGGGGGTCAGAGACCTCTAGAGATCTAGGAAGAGGCTCCAGGGAGCCCTTGCACAAGGAAGTCATGAGGCAAGTGATGTAGGTGGGCATGTGCCTTTCTCTGGGCTGCATTGTGTCTCAGTGGTGTCCTTTACCCTGGGGTAAGGTGCAGGGGTCACAGGCAGGTAGGGAGGAGGCAGGGAGAAGTGCCACTGAAGCTGGGAGAACATCAGTGTTTAGGAAGCACTGGGGCCAGAGGCAAGGGGTCCCAGAAACTGGCTGGTCTTTTGGGACAAAAGCTTCCTTGCTTGAGAAGAGGCTCCAGGCAAAAGTTCTCCCTTCTCTGCCTGGGACTCCAGCCCCCAGAAATGGGCTCATCTGAGATAGCGAATGGCTTTCTCTGCTTTCCAGATTTTGCAAATTCAATCCTCTTTTGTCTTCCCTTAACTCAAAGGATGGTTCCTTTTAAAACTGCATCCAGTCCCCGCTTCTGTCCAAACTTTTGCAGGAGCCGTAAAAGGGAACAGCGTTCCGGGGGACTCCGGTCAGGGAGGGCTGTAGCCCAGACCAGGAAACAGCAGAGGGGAGGGGGGGCGACTAGCCTTTGCAGGAACCCCATGCTGAGGGCTTACTTATCCAGGCCTTGGGGCTCTCTCTCAAGGTGGAAAGCCTGGCCAGGGAATTGATTCAAACCCTCCTCAGACATGGAGATTCCTGAAGGCAGTCCCAGCCCAACCTGTGGCGCCTCCTCCCACCGCCATGGGGATCCCCCCCCCAAAGGGTTATCACAGTGTCTCCTCCCAACCATGACTCATTCCAGGCCTGTAATGCAGTGCAGGTTGCCCTCCGCTTTCCACACATCCCCCTGAGGCTGGCCTGAAATGAAGCACTACACCAATGCCTCCCCAGCAAAGTCCAGAGCTCACCACTTTGGAACCGCTTGCCTTTTTAAAAAAATTTATTTTTATTGAATTGATTGGGGTGACATTGGTTCGCAAAACCGTACAGGTTTCAAGTATAGAACTCAATAAAACATCACCTGCACACTGCATAGTGCGCCCATCGCCCCAAGCAAAGTCGCTAGGGAGGCGCTAGCTTTTTGATAAAATGATTCCAAGAAAGGAAGCAGTGAGGATGGGATTCCTCGGCCTCATGGACCAACCAGCGCAGCCCACCTCCCTACGGTAGCCTGGGTGCCCATCACTGGGATTCCAGGGGACTACCTCTAGGTCCCAACCTGGGTCATTCCCGAACCCGATCCCAGGAGGAGGCAAAAGCAATGAATGGCCAGGAACGGGATGGGGGTTGGGGGAGTGGGGAGCGTGAAAAGCGGAGGGCTTGTGGGCCCCGAGACCTGCGGGGAGAAAGCGGAGGGGTGCCTCCAGGCTAGGGCTAGATTGCCCTCCTGCCCGCCCGCCCCGCTTCATGGGGGCCAGAAGAACTAGGCTCCCCGCACAAATGTTGGGCTTCCCGGGCCTCCCCAACCCCCTGATGCACTGATTCTTCCCCACTTCCCGCGACCCCGCTGATACCTGTAGGGATTCCCCCTCTTCTTCTAAGGAGACCCCATTTCCCCCAGCCAGCACTGCTCCTGCCTGCACTTATTCCCCAGTCCTGACCAACAAACACGGAGTTGAAGAGCATATCTATCTGTGTCGGTTTGCCCCTGGGTCTCGACTCCCTCTGACCTTGAACTCACTCCACTTAGCCCTGGGGTGCGTCTCAGGCCACACCATCTGGGACATTTCTCTAAGACAGCTCTCAGGGCGCACACAGAAAATACACACACGCAGGGGCCACAGGAGCCCCCACGCACATATAGATGGGGCACAGGTACGCACTCACGAAATAACGCCACGCACAGGCAAGGAAGCCCCGCTCCCAGCACCGGAGCTTGAGTCCCGGCCCGAGCGCGCAGCTCGGTGTCTTCCAGCCACGCACCGCCCACCCCTCGAGGCCCAGCGAGAGAGAGCGAGAGAGCGAGAGAGCGAGAGAGAGAGAGAGAGAGAGAGAGCAGGCCGGGCACTGCGGCCCGCGGACAGCCCTCCCCGCTGAACCCTACGGCGGACACTCTCTGGAAGCACCCAAGGTCTGGGAGCCCACCGTTGGGGCGGGGCCGGAGCGGAGAGTGGGTGCTGGGGTAGGCATCCCGACCGGGCCAAGCATCTGCGGGGCCCCGGGTTGCCCGCGCGCTCCTGCGCCCCTGTCCCGACGAGACCTGGATTTGGTGGTCCTCTGAGCCGCGGGCACCAACCTCCCTGTCCTGCTCTGGGTCCAGCACCGCAAGCGTGTGCTGGGTAAAGAGCTCGTTGCTATGCAACCTCTACCCAGCGCCGGCGCCCTCAGTATCGTGACTCCCAGCTCCCAAACGCACCGGACTCGGGCCGACCCCAACTTCCCGACCCGGTCCGACCTGAACCCAATGTTCGCGTCCCAATCTACAACCAAAGATCCCAAAGGATGCGCCCCGCACCCCCTCCCCACGCGGCTTCCCCCCGTCTGTGACCGGTTCCCATGAGCGCCAACACCCAGCAGCTGCAGAAATTGAGGGCGAGGATGGCTCCCTACCTCTTCCTCTAGAACCCTCCAGCCTCCCTCCCACATCTGCCGCCCCGGCTCCACCAGGCCTCACCCCCGGGCCCGCTTCCTCCCCAGGTGGCGCCCACGCCTCCCCATCCCAGCGGCCCAGCCACCCTACCTGAAGCATTACTTTGTACTGCTCCTCCGGTTTCTGGACCACGCACATATTACATCCCATGGTGCTGGCCGGCGAGGGAGAGGGCAGAATGGGGTAAACGCCTTTCACTGGCCCTTG